>NW_026738487.1:0-14000 GCF_949786415.1 Peromyscus eremicus
TCTGAGCAAGCTCACTGTTCGGACCCCATGGGAAACACAGTAGAGTAGAAGAGTGCTCTTTTCTCAAAAGCAGAGTGTGTTTCTTGTAAGGCGAGCTAGCGTTTGTTTCCCAGTCCTAAATAGAGTTGAATCACATGCAGTTTTTGTTCCTACATGCAAGAGTTGTTTTCTGGTAAGGAAAGTCATTATTGTGCACCTATTGCCACACACAGTGCAAAAAGCACTGGCGTCTGTTCCCATCAAGTACAGTGTATTGGACTGAAGAGGAGCTACTGTTATTGTCAGTTTCCTAAGCAGAGTTGAACTAGATATGGCCCGTGTGTGTAGGAAGCACAGTTCGTTTGTTCTGAGCAAGCTCACTGTTTGGAACCCAAAGGACACACAGTAGAGTAGAAGAGTGCTCTTTTCTCAAAAACAGAGTGTGTTTCTTGTAAGGCTAGCTAGCGTTTCTTTCGCAGTCCTAAATGGAGTTGAATCATATGCAGTTTCTGGTCCTATGAGCAAGAGTAGTTTTCTGGTAAGAAGAGTCACTATTGCGCTCCCATTGTCATACACAGGGCAAATAGCACTGGCGTCTGTTCCCGGCATGTACAGTGTATTGGACTGAAGAGGAGCTATTGTTCTTGTCAGTTTCCTAAGTAGAATTGAACTGGATATGGCCGTGTGTGTAGCAAGCACAGTTCTTTTGTTCTGAGCAAGCTCACTGTTTTGGCCCTATAGGAAACAAACTAGAGTAGAAGAGTGGTCTTTTCTCAAAAGCAGAGTATGTTTCTTTTAAGGTGAGCTAGCGTTTGTTTCATAGTCCTAAATGGAGTTGAATCACATGTAGTTTCTGGTCCTACGAGCAAGAGTTGTTTTCTGGTAAGAAGAGTCACTATTGCGCTCCAATTGTCATACACAGGGCAAATAGCAGTGGCGTCTGTTCCCAGCATGTACAGTGTATTGGACTGAAGAGGATCTACTGTTCTTGTCAGTTTCCTAAGCCCAACTGAAGTAGATATGGCCGTGTGTGTAGGAAGCACAGATCTTTTGTACTGAGCAAGCTCACTGTTCGAACCCATTGGAAACACAGTAGAGTAGTAGAGTGCCCTTTTCTCAATAGCAGAGTGTGTTTCTTATAAGGCGACCTAGATTTTGTTTCCCAGTCGTAAATGGAGTTGAATCACATGCAGTTTCTGGTCCTACGAGCAAGAGTTGTTTTCTGGTAAGAAGAGTCACTATTGTGCTCCCATTTTCATACACAGGGCAAATAGCACTGGCGTCTTTTCCCAGCATGTACAGTGTTTTGGACTGAAGAGGAGCTACTGTTCTTGTCAGTTTCCTAAGCAGAATTGAACTAGATATGGCCGTGTGTGTAGAAAGCACAGTTCTTTAATTCTGAGCAAGCTCACTGTTCGAACCCACAGGAAACACAGTAGAGTAGAAGAGTGCCCTTTTCTCAAAAGTAGAGTGTGTTTCTTGTAAGGCGAGCTAGCATTTGTTTCCCAGTCCTAAATGGAGTTGAATCACATGCAGTTTCTGGTCCTACGAGCAAGAGTTGTTTTCTGGTAAGAAGAGTCACTATTGCGCTCCCATTGCCATACACAGGGCAAATAGCACTGGCGTCAGTACCCAGCATGTACAGTGTATTTACTGAAGAGGATCTACTGTTCTTGTCAGTTTCCTAAGCAGAATTGAACTGGATATGGCCGTGTGTGTAGGAAGCACAGTTCTTTTGTACTGAGCAAGCTCACTGTTCGAAACCATAGGAAACACAGTAGAGTAGAAGAGTGCCATTTTCTCAAAAGCAGAGTGTGTTTCTTGTAAGGCAAGCTAGCATTTGTTTCCCAGTCCTAAATGGAGTTGAATCACATGCAGTTTCTGGTCCTACGATCAAGAGATGTTTTCTTGTAAAGAGAGTCACTATTGAGCTCCCATTGTCATACACAGGGCAAATAGCGCTGGCGTCTGTTCCCAGCAAGTACAGTGTATTGGACTAAAGATGAGCTACTGTTCTTGTCAGTTTCCTAAGCAGAGTTGAACTAGATATGGCCCCTGTGTGTAGGAAGCACAGTTCTTTTGTTCTGAGCAAGCTCACTGTTTGGAACCCATAGGAAACACAGTAGAGTAGAAGAGTGCTCTTTTCTCAAAAGCAGAGTTTGTTTCTCGTAAGGCGAGCTAGTGTTTGTTTCCCAGTCCTAAATGGAGTTGAATCACATGCAGTTTTTGGTCCTATGAGCAAGAGTTGTTTTCTGGTAAGGAAAGTCACTATTGCGGGCCCATTGTCATACACATTGCAAATAGCACTGGCGTCTGTTTCCAGAATGTACAGTGTATTGGACTGAAGAGGATCTACTTTTCTTGTCAGTTTCCTAAGCAGAATTGAACTGGATATGGCCGTGTGTGTAGGAAGCACAGTTCTTTTGTTCTGAGCAAGGTCACTGTTCTGGCCCTATAGGAAACACAGTAGAGTAGAAATGTGCTCTTTTCTCAAAAGCAGAGTGTGTTTCTTGTAAGGCGAGCTAGTGTTTATTTCCCAGTCCTAAATGGAGTTGAATCCCATGCAGTTTCTGGTCCTATGAGCAAGAGTTGTTTTCTGGTAAGAAGAGTCACTATTGCGGGCCCTTTGTCATACACATTGCAAATAGCACTGGCGTCTTTTCCCAGAATGTACAATGTATTTGACTGAAGAGGATCTACTGTTCTTGTCAGTTTCCTAAGCAGAATTGAACTACATATGGCCCGTGTATGTAGGAAGCACAGTTCTTTTGTTTTGAGCAAGCTCACTGTTCTGGCCCCATAGGAAACACAGTAGAGTAGAAGAGTGCTCTTTTCTCAAAAGCAGAGTGTTTTTCTTGTAAGGCGAGCTAGCGTTAGTTTCCCAGTCCCAAATAGAGTTGAATCACATGCAGTTTTTGTTCCTACGAGCAAGAGTTGTTTTCTGGTAAGGAAAGACATTATTGTGCTCCCATTGCCACACACAGTGCAAATATCACTGGCGTTTGTTCCCATCAAGTACAGTGTATTGGACTGAAGAGGATCTACTGTTCTTGTCAGTTTCCTAAGCAGAATTGAACTAGATATGGCCCGTGTGTGTAGGAAGCAAAGTTCTTTCGTTCTGAGCAAGCTCACTGTTCGGACCCCATAGGAAACACAGTAGAGAAGAAGTGTGCTCCTTTCTCAAAAGCAGAGTGTGTTTCTTGTTTGGCGAGCTACAGTTTGTTTCCCAGTCCTAAATAGTGTTGAATCACATGCAGGTTTTGGTCTTACGAGCAAGAGTTGTTTTCTGGTAAGGAAAGTCACTATTGCGCCCCCATTGCCATACACAGTGCAAATAGCACTCGTCTCTGTTCCCAGCAAATACAGTGTATTGGACTGAAGAGGAGCTACTGTTCTTGTCAGTTTCCTAAGCAGCGTTGAACTATATATGGCCCGTGTGTGTAGGAAGCACAGTTCTTTTGTTCTGAGCAAGCTCACTGTTCTGGCCCTAAAGGAAACACAGTAGAGTAGAAGAGTGCTCTTTTCTCAAAAGCAGAGAGTGTTTCTTGTAAGGAGAGCTAGTGTTTGTTTCCCAGTCCTAAATGGAGTTGAATCCCATGCAATTTTGGGTCCTACGAGCCAGAGTTGTTTTGTGGTAAGAAGAGTCACTATTGGGCTCCCATTGTCATACACAGTGCAAATAGCACTCTCCTCTGTTCCCAGCAAGTACAGTGTATTGGACTGAAGAGGAGCTACTGTTCTCGTCAGTTTCCTAAGCACAGTTAAACTAGATATGGCCCGTGTGTGTAGGAAACACAGTTCTTTTGTTCTAAGCAAGCTCACTATTCTGGCCCTATAGGAAACACAGTAGAGTAGAAGAGTGCTCTTTTCTCAAAAGCAGAGTGTGTTTTTTGTAAGGCGAGCTAGCGTTTGTATCCCAGTCCTAAATGGAGTTGAATCACATGCAGTTTCTGGTCCTACGAGCAAGAGTTGTTCTATGGTAGGAAGAGTCACTATTGTGCTCCCAATGCCATACACAGGGAAATAGCACTCAGGTCTGTTCCCAGCAAGTACAGTGTATTGGACTGAAGAGGATCTACAGTTCTTGTCAGTTTCCTAAGCAGAATTGAACTAGATATGGCCTGTGTGTGTAGGAAGCACAGTTCTTTTGTTCTGAGCAAGCTCACTCTTCTGGCCTATAGGTAACACAGTAGAGTAGAAGACTGCTCTTTTCTCAAAACCAGAGTGTGTTTCTTGTAAGGCGAGCTAGCGTTTGTTTCCCAGTCCTAAATGGAGTTGAATCACAAGCAATTTTTGGTCCTACGCGCAAGAGTTGTTTTCTGGTAAGGAAAGTCACTATTGCGCTCCCATTGCCATACACAGTGCAAATAGCACTCGCATCTGTTCCCAACAAGTACAGTATATTGGAATGAAGAGGAGCTACTGCTCTTGTCAGTTTACTAAACAGAGTTGAACTAGATATGGCCCGTGGGTGTATGAAGCACAGTTCTTTTGTACTGAGCAAGCTCACTGTTCGGTCTATAGGAAACACAGTAGAGTAGAACAGTGCTCTTTTCTCATAAGCAGAGTGTGTTTCTTGTAAGGCGAGCTAGAGTTTGTTTCCCAGTCTTAAATGGAGTTGAATCCCATGCAGTTTCTGGTCCTACGAGCAAGAGTTGTTTTAAGGTAAGAAGAGTCACTATTGTGCTCCCATTTTCATACACAGGGCAAATAGCACTGGTGTCTGTACCCAGCAAGTACAGTGTATTGGACTGAAGAGGAGCTACTGTTCTTGTCAGTTTCCTAAGCAGAATTGAACTAGATATGGCCCGTGTGTGTAGGAAGCACAGTTCTTCTGTTCTGAGCAAGCTCACTGTACTGGCCCTATAGGAAACACAGCAGGGTAGAAGAGTGCTCTTTTCTCAAAAGCAGAGTGTGTTTCTTGTTAGGCGAGCTAGCGTTTGTTTCCCAGTCCTAAATGGAGTTGAATCCCATGCAGTTTTTGGTCCTATGATCAAGAGTTGTTTTCTGGTAAGGAAAGTCACTATTGCGCTCCCATTGCCATTCACAGTGCAATTGTCACTCGCGTCTGTTCCCAGCAAGTACAGTGTATTGGACTGAAGAGGAGCTACTGTTCTTGTAAGTTTCCTAAGCAGAGTTGAACTAGATATGGCCCGTGTATGTAGGAAGCCCAGTTCTTTTGTTCTGAGCAAGCTCACTGTTCGGACCCCATAGAAAACACAGTAGAGTAGAAGAGTGCCCTTTTCTCAAAAGCAGAGCTTGTTTCTCGTAAGGCGAGCTAGTGTTTGTTTCCGAATCCTAAGTGGAGTTGAATCACATGCAATTTCTGGTCCTAAGAGCAAAAGTTGTTTTCTGGTAAGAAGAGTCACTATTGTGCTCCTATTAAGGTACACAGTGCAAATAGCACTCGCGTCTCTTCCCAGCAAGTACAGTGTATTGGACTGAAGAGGAGGTACTGTTCTTGTCAGTTTCCTAAGCAGAGTTGAACTACATATGGCCCGTGTGTGTAGGAAGCACAGATCTTTTGTTCTGAGCAAGCTCACTGTTCTGGCCCTATAGGAAACACAGTAGAGTAGAAGAGTGCTCATTTCTCAAAAGCAGAGTGTGTTTCTCGTAAGGCGAGCTAGCATGTGTTTCCCAGTCTTAAATGGAGTTGAATCCATGCAGTTTCTGGTCCTACGAGCAAGAGTTGTTTTCTGGTAAGAAGAATCAATATTGCGCTCCCATTGTCATGCACAGGGCAAATAGCAATGGCGTTGGTTCCCAGCATGTACAGTGTATTGGACTGAAGAGGTTCTACTGTTCTTGTCAGTTTCCGAAGCAGAATTGAACTAGATATGGCCCGTGTGTGTAGGAAGCACAGTTCTTTTGTTCTGAGCAAGCACACTGTTCTGGCCCTATAGGAAACACAGTGGAGTAGAAGAGTGCTGTTTTCTCAAAAGCAGAGTGTGTTTCTTGTAAGGCGAGCTAGCGTTTTTTTCCCAGTCCTAAATGGAGTTGAATCACATGCAGTTTCTGGTCCTATGAGCAAGCCTTTTTTTCTGCTAAGGAAAGTCATTATTGCGCTCCCATTGCCATACATATTGCAAATAGCACTCGCGTCTGTTCCCAGCAAGTACAGTGTATTGGACTGAAGAGGAGCTACTGTTCTTGTCAGTTTCCTAATCAGAGTTGAACTAGATATGGCCCGTGTGTGTAGGAAGCACAGTTCTTTTGTTGTGAGCAAGCTCACTGTTCGGACACCATAGGAAACACTGTAGAGTAGAAGAGTGCTCTTTTCCCAAAAGCAGAGTGTGTTTCTTGAAAGGCAAGCTAGTGTTTGTTTCCTAGTCAGAAATGGAATTGAATCCCGTGCAGTTTCTGGTCCTATGAGCAAGAGTTTTTTTCTGGTAAGAAGAGTCACTATTGCGCTCCCATTGCCATACACAGTGCAAATAGCACTGGCGTCTGTTCCCTGCATATACAGAGTATTGGACTGAAGAGGAGCTACTGTTCTTGTCAGTTTCCTAAGCAGAGTTGAACTAGATATGGCTGTGTGTGTAGGAACCACACTTCCTTTTTTCTGAGCAAGCTCACTGTTCTGGCCTTATAGGAAACACAGTAGAGTAGAAGAGTGCTCTTTTCTCAAAAGCAGAGTGTGTTTCTTGTAAGGCGAGCTAGCGTTTGTTTCCCAGTCCTAAATGGAGTTGAATCACATGCAGTTTCTGATAATAAGAGCAAGATTTGTTTTCTGGTGAGAAGAGTCACTATTGTGCTCCCATTGTCAAACACAGTGCAAACAGCACTCGCGTCTGTTCCCAGCAAATACAGTGTATTGGACTGAAGAGGAGCTATTGTTCTTGTCAGTTTCCTAAGCAGAGTTGAACTAGATATGGCCCGTGTGTGTAGGAAGCACAGTTCTTTTGTTCTGAGCAAGCTCACTGTTCGGACCCCATAGGAAACACTGTAGAGTAGAAGAGTGCTCTTTTCTCAAAAGCAGAGTGTGTTTCTTGTAAGGCGAGCTAGTGTTTGTTTCCCAGTTCTAAATGGAGTTGAATCACATTCAAGTTCTGGTTCCAAGAACAAGAGTTGTTTTTTGGTAAGAAGAGTCACTATTGCGCTCCCATTGCCATATACAGTACAAATAGCACTCACGTCTGTTCCCAGCAAGTACAGTGTACTGGACTGAGGAGGATCTACTGTTCTTGTCAGTTTCCTAAGCAGAATTGAACTAGATATGGCCAGTGTGTGTAGGAAGCACAGTTCTTTTGTTCTGAGCAAGCTCACTGTTCAGACCCCATAGGAAACACAGTAGAGTAGATGAGTGCTCTTTTCTCAAAAGCAGAGTGTGTTTCTTGTAAGGCGAGCTAGCGTCTGTTTCCCAGTCCTAAAAGGAGTTGAATCACATGCAGTTTCTGGTCCTACGAGCAAGAGTCGTTTTCTGGTAAGAAGAGTCACTATTGCGCTCCCTTTCTATGCACAGTGAAAATAGCACTCGCGTCTGTTCCAAGCAAGTACAGTGTATTGGACTGAACAGGAGCTAATGTTCTTGTCATTTTCTTATGCAGAGTTGAACTAGATATGGCCCGTGTGTGTAGGAAGCACAGTTCTTTTGTTCTGAGCAAGCTCACTGTTCTGGCCCTATAGGAAACATAGTAGAGTAGAAGAGTGCTCTTTTCTCAAAAGCAGAGTGTGTTTCTTGTAAGGCGAGCTAGCGTTTGTTTCCCAGTCCTAAATGGAGTTCAATCACATGCAGTTTCTGATCCTATTAGCAAGAATTGTTTTCTGGTATGAAGAGTCCCTGTTGCGCTCCCATTGCCATACACAGTGCAAATAGCACCCTCCTCTGTTCCCAGCAAGTACAGTGTATTGGACTGAAGAGGATCTACTGTTCTTGTCAGTTTCCTAAGCAGAATTGAACTAGATATGGCCATGTGTGTAGGAAACACAGTTCTTTTTTTCTGAGCAAGCTCACTGTTCGGACCCCATATGAAACACAGTAGAGTAGAAAAGTGCTCTTTTCTCAAAAGCAGAGTGTGTTTCTTTTAAGGCGAGCTAGCATTTGTTTCCCAGTCCTAAATGGAGTTGAATCACATGCAGTTTCTGGTCCTACAAGCAAGATTTGTTTTCTGGTAAGGAAAGTCACTATTGCGCTCCCATTGCCATACACAGTGCAAATAGCACTCGCGTCTGTTCCCAGCGTGTACAGTGTATTGAACTGAAGAGGAGATACTGTTCTTGTCAGTTTCCTAAGCGGAGTTGAACTAGATATGGCCAGTGTGTGTAGGAAGCACAGTTCATTTGTTCTGAGCAAGCTCACTGTTCGGACCCCATAGGAAACACAGTAGAGTAGATGAGTGCTCTCTTCTCAAAAGCAGAGTGTGTTTCTTGTAAGGTGAGCTAGCGTTTGTTTCCCAGTCTGAAATGGAGTTGAATCACATGCAGTTTCTGGTCCTACGAGCAAGAGTCGTTTTCAGGTAAGAAGAGTCACTATTGTGCTCCCTTTCTATGCACAGTGAAAATAGCACCCGCGTCTGTTCCCAGCAAGTGTAGTGTATTGGACTGAAGAGGAGCTACTGTTATTGTCAGTTTCCTAAGCAGAGTTGAACTAGATATGGCCCGTGTGTGTAGGAAGCACAGTTCTTTTGTTCTGAGCAAGCTCACTGTTCTGGCCTATAGGAAACACAGTAGAGTAGAAGAGTGCTCTTTTCTCAAAAGCAGAGTGTGTTTCTTGTAAGGCGAGCTAGCGTTTGTTTCCCAGTCCTAAAAGGAGTTGAATCACATGCAGATTCTGATCCTATGAGCAAGAATTGTTTTCTGGAAAGAAGAGTCTCTATTGCGCTCCCATTGCCATACACAGTGCAAATAGCACTCTCCTCTGTTCTTAGCAAGTACAGTGTATTGGACTGAAGAGGATCTACTGTTCTTGTCAGTTTCCTAAGTAGAATTGAACTAGATATGGCCATGTGTGTAGGAAACACAGTTCTTTTGTTCTGAGCAAGCTCACTGTTCGAACCCCATATGAAACACAGTAGGGTAGAAAAGTGCTCTTTTCTCAAAAGCAGAGTGTGTTTCTTGTAAGGCGAGCTAGCGTTTGTTTCCCAGTCCTAAATGGAGTTGAATCACATGCAGTTTCTGTTCCTATGAGCAAGAGATATTTTCTGGTAAGAAGAGGCACTATTGCCCTCCCATTGCCATACACAGGGCAAATAGCACTTGCGTCTGTTCCCAGCAAGTACAGTGTATTGGACTGAACAGTATCTACTGTTCTTGTCAGTTTCCTAAGCAGAATTGAACTAGATATGGCCCGTGTGTGTAGGAAGCACACTTCTTTTGTTCTGAGCAAGCTCACTGTTTTGGCTCTATAGGAAACACAGTAGATTAGAAGAGTGCTCTTTTCTCAAAAGCAGAGTGTGTTTCTTGTAAGGCGAGCTAGCGTTTGTATCCCAGTCCTAAATGGAGTTGAATCACATGCAGTTTTTGGTCCTATGAGCCAGAGTTGTTTTCTGGTAAGGAGAGTCACTATTGCGCTCCCATTGCCCTACACAGTGCAAATAGCACTCGCGTCTGTTCCCAGCATGTACAGTGTACTGGACTGAAGAGGATCTAATGTTCTTGTCTGTATCTTAAGCAGAGTTGAACTAGATATGGCTGTGTGTGTAGGAAGCACAGTTCCTTTGTTCTGAGCAAGCTCACTGTTCTGGCCTTATAGGAAACACAGTAAAGTAGAAGAGTGCTCTTTTCTCAAAAGCAGAGTGTGTTTCTTGTAAGGCGAGCTAGCGTTTGTTTCCCAGTCCTAAACGGAGTGGAATCACATGCAGTTTCTGGTCCTACGAGCAAGAGTTGTTTTCTGGTAAGAAGAGTCACTATTGTGCTCCCATTGTCATACACAGTGCAAAAAGCACTGGCGTCTGTTCCCAGCATGTACAGTGTATTGGACTGAAGAGGAGCTACTGTTCTTGTCATTTTCTAAGCAGAATTGAACTAGATATGGCCCGTGTGTGTAGGAAGCACAGTTCTTTTGTTCTGAGCAAGCTCACTGTTCGGACCCAATAGGAAACACAGTAGAGTAGAAGTGTGCTCTTTTCTCAAAAACAGAGTGTGTTTCTTGTAAGGCGAGCTAGTATTTGTTTCCGAGTCCTAAATGGAGTTGAATCACATGCAGTTTCTGGTTCCAAGAACAAGAGTTGTTTTCTGGTAAGAAGAGTCACTATTGCGCTCCCATTGCCATACACAGTGCAAATAGCACTGGCGTCTGTTCCCAGCAAGTACAGTGTATTGGACTGAAGAGGATCTACTGTTCTTGTCAGTTTCCTAAGCAGAATTGAACTAGATATGGCCCGTGTGTGTAGGAAGCAAAGTTCTTTCGTTCTGAGCAAGCTCACTGTTCGGACCCCATAGGAAACACAGTAGAGAAGAAGTGTGCTCCTTTCTCAAAAGCAGAGTGTGTTTCTTGTTTGGCGAGCTACAGTTTGTTTCCCAGTCCTAAATAGTGTTGAATCACATGCAGGTTTTGGTCTTACGAGCAAGAGTTGTTTTCTGGTAAGGAAAGTCACTATTGCGCCCCCATTGCCATACACAGTGCAAATAGCACTCGTCTCTGTTCCCAGCAAATACAGTGTATTGGACTGAAGAGGAGCTACTGTTCTTGTCAGTTTCCTAAGCAGCGTTGAACTATATATGGCCCGTGTGTGTAGGAAGCACAGTTCTTTTGTTCTGAGCAAGCTCACTGTTCTGGCCCTAAAGGAAACACAGTAGAGTAGAAGAGTGCTCTTTTCTCAAAAGCAGAGAGTGTTTCTTGTAAGGAGAGCTAGTGTTTGTTTCCCAGTCCTAAATGGAGTTGAATCCCATGCAATTTTGGGTCCTACGAGCCAGAGTTGTTTTGTGGTAAGAAGAGTCACTATTGGGCTCCCATTGTCATACACAGTGCAAATAGCACTCTCCTCTGTTCCCAGCAAGTATAGTGTATTGGACTGAAGAGGAGCTACTGTTCTCGTCAGTTTCCTAAGCACAGTTAAACTAGATATGGCCCGTGTGTGTAGGAAACACAGTTCTTTTGTTCTAAGCAAGCTCACTATTCTGGCCCTATAGGAAACACAGTAGAGTAGAAGAGTGCTCTTTTCTCAAAAGCAGAGTGTGTTTTTTGTAAGGCGAGCTAGCGTTTGTATCCCAGTCCTAAATGGAGTTGAATCACATGCAGTTTCTGGTCCTACGAGCAAGAGTTGTTCTATGGTAGGAAGAGTCACTATTGTGCTCCCAATGCCATACACAGGGAAATAGCACTCAGGTCTGTTCCCAGCAAGTACAGTGTATTGGACTGAAGAGGATCTACAGTTCTTGTCAGTTTCCTAAGCAGAATTGAACTAGATATGGCCTGTGTGTGTAGGAAGCACAGTTCTTTTGTTCTGAGCAAGCTCACTCTTCTGGCCTATAGGTAACACAGTAGAGTAGAAGACTGCTCTTTTCTCAAAACCAGAGTGTGTTTCTTGTAAGGCGAGCTAGCGTTTGTTTCCCAGTCCTAAATGGAGTTGAATCACAAGCAATTTTTGGTCCTACGCGCAAGAGTTGTTTTCTGGTAAGGAAAGTCACTATTGCGCTCCCATTGCCATACACAGTGCAAATAGCACTCGCATCTGTTCCCAACAAGTACAGTATATTGGAATGAAGAGGAGCTACTGCTCTTGTCAGTTTACTAAACAGAGTTGAACTAGATATGGCCCGTGTGTGTATGAAGCACAGTTCTTTTGTACTGAGCAAGCTCACTGTTCGGTCTATAGGAAACACAGTAGAGTAGAACAGTGCTCTTTTCTCATAAGCAGAGTGTGTTTCTTGTAAGGCGAGCTAGAGTTTGTTTCCCAGTCTTAAATGGAGTTGAATCCCATGCAGTTTCTGGTCCTACGAGCAAGAGTTGTTTTAAGGTAAGAAGAGTCACTATTGTGCTCCCATTTTCATACACAGGGCAAATAGCACTGGTGTCTGTACCCAGCAAGTACAGTGTATTGGACTGAAGAGGAGCTACTGTTCTTGTCAGTTTCCTAAGCAGAATTGAACTAGATATGGCCCGTGTGTGTAGGAAGCACAGTTCTTCTGTTCTGAGCAAGCTCACTGTACTGGCCCTATAGGAAACACAGCAGGGTAGAAGAGTGCTCTTTTCTCAAAAGCAGAGTGTGTTTCTTGTTAGGCGAGGTAGCGTTTGTTTCCCAGTCCTAAATGGAGTTGAATCCCATGCAGTTTTTGGTCCTATGATCAAGAGTTGTTTTCTGGTAAGGAAAGTCACTATTGCGCTCCCATTGCCATTCACAGTGCAATTGTCACTCGCGTCTGTTCCCAGCAAGTACAGTGTATTGGACTGAAGAGGAGCTACTGTTCTTGTAAGTTTCCTAAGCAGAGTTGAACTAGATATGGCCCGTGTATGTAGGAAGCCCAGTTCTTTTGTTCTGAGCAAGCTCACTGTTCGGACCCCATAGAAAACACAGTAGAGTAGAAGAGTGCCCTTTTCTCAAAAGCAGAGCTTGTTTCTCGTAAGGCGAGCTAGTGTTTGTTTCCGAATCCTAAGTGGAGTTGAATCACATGCAATTTCTGGTCCTAAGAGCAAAAGTTGTTTTCTGGTAAGAAGAGTCACTATTGTGCTCCTATTAAGGTACACAGTGCAAATAGCACTCGCGTCTCTTCCCAGCAAGTACAGTGTATTGGACTGAAGAGGAGGTACTGTTCTTGTCAGTTTCCTAAGCAGAGTTGAACTACATATGGCCCGTGTGTGTAGGAAGCACAGATCTTTTGTTCTGAGCAAGCTCACTGTTCTGGCCCTATAGGAAACACAGTAGAGTAGAAGAGTGCTCATTTCTCAAAAGCAGAGTGTGTTTCTCGTAAGGCGAGCTAGCATGTGTTTCCCAGTCTTAAATGGAGTTGAATCCATGCAGTTTCTGGTCCTACGAGCAAGAGTTGTTTTCTGGTAAGAAGAATCAATATTGCGCTCCCATTGTCATGCACAGGGCAAATAGCAATGGCGTTGGTTCCCAGCATGTACAGTGTATTGGACTGAAGAGGTTCTACTGTTCTTGTCAGTTTCCGAAGCAGAATTGAACTAGATATGGCCCGTGTGTGTAGGAAGCACAGTTCTTTTGTTCTGAGCAAGCACACTGTTCTGGCCCTATAGGAAACACAGTGGAGTAGAAGAGTGCTGTTTTCTCAAAAGCAGAGTGTGTTTCTTGTAAGGCGAGCTAGCGTTTTTTTCCCAGTCCTAAATGGAGTTGAATCACATGCAGTTTCTGGTCCTATGAGCAAGCCTTTTTTTCTGCTAAGGAAAGTCATTATTGCGCTCCCATTGCCATACATATTGCAAATAGCACTCGCGTCTGTTCCCAGCAAGTACAGTGTATTGGACTGAAGAGGAGCTACTGTTCTTGTCAGTTTCCTAATCAGAGTTGAACTAGATATGGCCCGTGTGTGTAGGAAGCACAGTTCTTTTGTTGTGAGCAAGCTCACTGTTCGGACACCATAGGAAACACTGTAGAGTAGAAGAGTGCTCTTTTCCCAAAAGCAGAGTGTGTTTCTTGAAAGGCAAGCTAGTGTTTGTTTCCTAGTCAGAAATGGAATTGAATCCCGTGCAGTTTCTGGTCCTATGAGCAAGAGTTTTTTTCTGGTAAGAAGAGTCACTATTGCGCTCCCATTGCCATACACAGTGCAAATAGCACTGGCGTCTGTTCCCTGCATATACAGAGTATTGGACTGAAGAGGAGCTACTGTTCTTGTCAGTTTCCTAAGCAGAGTTGAACTACATATGGCCCCTGTGTGTAGGAAGCACAGTTCTTTTGTTCTGAGCAAGTTCACTGTTCTGGGCCTATAGGAAACACAGTAGAGTAGAAGAGTGCTCTTTTCTCAAAAGCAGAGTGTGTTTCTTGTAATGCGAGCTAGCGTTTCTTTCCCAGTCCTAAATGGAGTTGAATCACATGCACTTTCTGGTCCTATGAGCAAGAGTTGTTTTCTGGTAAGAAGAGTCAATATTGAGCTCACATTGTTTTCTCGTAAGGAAAGTCACTATT
>NW_026738488.1:0-14000 GCF_949786415.1 Peromyscus eremicus
GAGCTACTGTTCTTGTCAGTTTCCTAAGTAGAGATGAACCAGATATGACCCGTGTGTGTACTAAGCACAGTTCTTTTGTTCTGTGCAAGCTCACTGTTTGAACCCCATAGGAAACACAGTAGAGTAGAAGAGTGCACTTTTCTCAAAAGCAGAGTGTGTTTCTTGTAAGGCGAGCTAGCATTTGTTTCCCAGTCCTAAATGGAGTTGAAATACATGCAGTTTCTGGTCCTATGAGCTATAATTATTTTCTGGTAAGAAGAGTCACTGTTGTGCTCCCATTGCCATACACAGTACAAATAGCACTCGCGTCTGTTCCCAGCAAGTACAGTGTATTAGACTGAAAAGGAGCTACTGTTCTTGTCAGTTTCCTAAGCAGAGTTGAACTAGATATGACCCGTGTGTGTAGGAAGCACAGTTCTTTTGTTCTGAGCAAGCTCACTGTTGGAACCCCATAGGAAACACGGTAGAGTAGAAGAGTGCACTTTTCTCAAAAGCAGAGTGTGTTTCTTGTAAGGCGAGCTAGCGTTTGTTTCCCAGTCCTAAATAAAGTTGAAATACACATGCAGTTTCTGGTCCTATGAGCCAGAGTTGTTTTCTGATAAGAAGAGTCACTATTGCGCTCCCTTTGCCATACACAGTGCAAATTGCACTCGCGTCTGTTCCCAGCAAGTACAGTGTATTGGACTGAAGAGGAGCTACTGTTCTTGTCAGTTTCCTAAGCAGAGTTTAACTAGATATGGCCCGTGTGTGTAGGAAGCACAGTTCTTTTGTTCTGGGCAAGCTCACTGTTCTCGCCCTACAGGAAACACAGTAGAGTAGAAGAGTGCTCTCTTCTCAAAAGCAGAGTGTGTTTCTTGAAAGGCGAGTTAGCGTTTGTTTCCCAGTCCTAAATTGAGTTGAGTCACATGCAGTTTCTGGTCCTATGAGCAAGAGTTGTTTTTTGGTAAGGAAAGTCACTATTGCGCTCCCATTGCCATACACAGTGCAAATAGCACTCCCGTCTGTTAACAGCAAGTACAGTGTATTGGACTGAAGAGGAGCTACTGTTCTTGTCAGTTTCCTAAGCAGAGTTGAACTAGATATGACTCGTGTGTAGGAAGCACAGTTCTTTTGTTCTGAGCAAGCTCACTGTTTGGAACTCATAGGAAACACAGTAGAGTAGATGAGTGCCTACTTCTCAAAAGCAGAGCGTGTTTCTTGTAAGGCGAGCTGGCGTTTGTTTCCCAATCAAATGGAGTTGAATCACATGCAGTTTCTAGTCCTACAAGCAAGAGTTGTTTTTTGGTAAGAAGAGTCACTATTGTGCTCCCATTGCCATACACAGTACAAAGAGCACTCGCATCTGTTTCCAGTAAGTACAGTGTATTTGAATGAAGAGGAGCTACTGTTTTTGTCAGTTTCCTAAGGAGAGTTGAACTAGATATGACCCGTGTGTGTAGGAAGCACAGATCATTTGTTCTGAGCAAGCTCACTGTTCGGACCCCATAGGAAACACAGTAGAGTAGAAGAGTACTCTTTTCTCAAAAGCAGAGTGTGTTTCTTGTAAGGCGAGCTAGCTTTTGTTTCCCAGTCGTAAATGAAGTTGAATCACATGCAGTTTCTGGTCCTACGAGTAGAGTTGTTTTTTGGTAAGAAGAGTCACTATTGAGCTCCCATTGCCATACAAAGTGCAAATAGCACTTGCGTCTGTTCCAATCAAGTACAGTGTATTGGACTGAAGAGGAGCTACTGTTCTTGTCACTTTCCTAAGCAGAGTTGAACTGATATGGCCCGTGTGTATAGGAAGCACAGTTCTTTTGTTTTGAGCAAGCTCACTTTCTGGCCCTATAGAAAACACAGTAGAGTAGAAGAGTGCTCTTTTCTCAAAAGCAGAGTGTGATTCTTGTAAGGCGAGCTAGCGTTTGTTTCCCAGTACTAAATGGAGTTGAATCACATGCAGCATCTGGACCTACAAGCAAGAGTTGTATTCTGGTAAGGAAAGTCATTATTGCATTCCCATTGCCATGCATAGTGCAAATAGCACTCGATTCTGTTCCCAGCAAGTACAGTGTATTGGACTGAAGAGGAGCTACCGTTCTTGTCAGTTTCCTAATCAGAGTTGAACTAGATATGGCCCGTGTGTTTAGGAAGCACAGTTCTTTTGTTCTGAGAAAGCTCACTGTTTGGACACCATAGGAAACACAGTAGAGTAGAAGAGTGCTCTTTTCTCAAAAGCAGAGTGTGTTTTTTGTAAGGTGAGCTAGCGTTTGTTTCCCACCCCTAAATGGAGTTTAATCACATGCAGTTTTTGGTCCTACGAGCAAGAGTTGTTTTCTGGTAAGGAAAGTCACTATTGCGCTCCCCTTGCCATACACAGCACAAATAGCACTCACGTCTGTTCCGAGCAAGTACAGTGTATTGGACTGAAGAGGAGCTACTGTTCTTGTCAGTTTCCTAAGCAGAGTTGAACTAGATATGGCCCGTGTGTATAGGAAGCACAGTCTTTTGTTCTGAGCAAGCTCACTGTGCGGACCCCATAGGAAACTCAGTGCTCTTTTCTCAAAAGCAGAGTGTGTTTCTTTTAAGGCGAGATAGCATTTGCTTCCCAGACATAAATGGAGTTGAATCACATGCAGTTTCTGGTCCTACAAGCAAGAGTTGTTTTCTGGTAAGAAGAGTCACTATTGCGCTCGCATTGTCATACACAGGGCAAAAAGCACTGGCGTCTTTTCCCAGCATGTACAGTGTATTGGACAGAAGAGGATCTACTGTTCTTGTCAGTTTCCTATGCAGAGTTGAACTAGATATAGCCCGTGTGTGTAGGAAGCACAGTTCTTTTGTTCTGAGCAAACTCACTGTTCTGGAACTATAGTTAACACAGTAGAGTAGCAGAGTGCTCTTTTCTCAAAAGCAGAGTGTGTTTCTTGTAAGGCAAGCTAGTGTTTGTTTCCAAGTCCTAAATGGAGTTGAATCACATGCAGTTTCTGTTCCTACGAGCAAGAGATGTTTTCTGGTAAGAAGAGTCACTATTGTGCTCCCATTGTCATACACAGGGCAAATAGCACTGGCTTCTTCTCCCAGCATGTACAGTGTATTGCACTGAAGAGGATCTACTGTTCTTGTCAGTTTCCTAAGCAGAATTGAACTAGATATGGCCATGTGTGCAGGAAGTACATTTCTTTTTTTCTGAGCAAGCTCACTGTTCGGACACCATAGGAAATACAGTAGAGTAGAAGAGTGCTCTTTTCTCAAAAGCAGAGTGTGTTTCTTGTAAGGCGAGCTAGCGTTTGTTTCCCAGTCCTAAATGGAGTTGAATCACATGCAGTTTATGGTCCTACAAGCAAGGGATGTTTTCTGGTAAGGAAAGTCACTATTGTGCTCCCTTTGCCATAAACAGTGCAAATAGCACTCGCGTCTGTTCCCAGCAAATACAGTGTATTGGACTGAAGAGGAGCTACTGTTCTTGTCAGTTTCCGAAGCAGAGTTGAATGAGATATGGCCCGTGTGTTTAGGAAGCACAGTTCTTTTGTTCTGAGCAAGCTCACTCTTCTGGCCCTATAGGAAACACAGAAGTGTAGAAGAGTGCTCTTTTCTCAAAAGCAGAGTGTGTTTCTTGTAAGGCGAGCTAGCGTTTGTTTCCCTGTCCTAAATGGAGTTGAATCACATGCAGTTTCTGATCCTAGGAGCAAGAGTAGTTTTCTGGTAAGAAGAGTCACTATTGCGCTCCCATTGTCATACACAGGGCAAATAGCACTGGCGTCTGTTCCCAGCATGTACAGTGTATTGGACTGAAGAGGATCTACTGTTTTTTTCAGTTTCCTAAGCAGAGTTGAACTAGATATTGCCGGTGTGTGTAGGAAGCACAGTTCTTTTGTTCTGAGCAAGCTCACTGTTTTGGCCCTATAGGAAACACAGTAGAGTACAAGAGTGCTCTTTTCTCAAAAGCAGAGTGTGTTTCTTGTATGGCGAGATAGCTTTTGTTTCCCAGTCCTAAATAGTGTTGAATCACATGAAGTTTCTGGTCCTACGAGCAAGAGTTGTTTTCTGGTAAGAAGAGTCACTATTGCGCTCCCATTGTCATACACAGGGCAAATAGCACTCGCGTTTGTTCCCACCAGGTACAGTGCATTGGACTGAAGATGATCTACTGTTATTGTCAGTTTCCTAAGCAGAGTTGAACTAGATATGGCCCGTGTGTGTAGGAAACACAGTTCTTTTGTTCTGAGCAAGCTCACTGTTCAGACCCCATAGGAAACACAGTAGAACAGAAGAGTGATCTTTTCTCAAAAGCAGAGTGTGTTTCTTGTAAGGCAAGCTAGCATTTGTTTCCCAGTCCAAAATGGAGTTGAATCACATGCAGTTTCTGGTCCTACGAGCAAGGGATGTATTCTGGTAAGGAAAGTCACTATTGTGCTCCCTTTGCCATAAACAGTGCAAATATCACTCACGTCTGTTCCCAGCAAGTACAGTGTATTGAACTGAAGAGGAGCTACTGTTCTTGTCAGTTTCCTAAGCAGAGTTGAACTAGATATTGCTCGTGTGTGTAGGAAGCACAGTTCTTTTGTTCTGAGCAAGTTCACTGTTCTGGCCCTATAGGAAACACAGTAGAGTAGAAGAGTGCTCTTTTCTCAGAAGCAGAGTGTGTTTCTTGTAAGGTGTGCTAGCGTTTGTTTCCCAGTCCTAAATGGAGTTGAATCACATGCAGTTTCTGGTACTACGAGCAAGAGTTGTTTTCTGGAAAGGAAAGTCACTATTGTGCTCCCTTTGCCATACACAGTGCAAATAGCACTCGCGTCTGTTCCCAGCAAGTACAGTGTATTGGACCTAAGAGGAGCTACTGCTCTTGTCAGTTTCCTAACCAGAGTTGAACTAGATACGGCCCGTGTGTGTAGGAAACACAGTTCTTTTGTTCTGAGCAAGCTCAATTTTCGGACCCCATAGTAAACACAGTAGAGTAGAAGAGTGCTCTTTTCTCAAAAGCAGAGTGTGTTTCTTGTAAGGCTAGCTAGTGTTTGTTTCCCAGTCAGAAACGGAGTTGAATCCCATGCAGTTTCTGGTCCTAGGAGCAAGAGTTGTTTTCTGGTAAGAAGAGTCACTATTTCGCTCCCTTTGCCGTACACAGTGCAAATAGCACTCACTTCTGCTCCCAGCAAGTACAGTGTATTGGACTGAAGAGGAGCTACTGTTCTTGTCAGTTTCCTAAGCAGAGTTGAACTAGATATAGCCGGTGTGTAGGAAGCACAGTTCTTTTGTTCTGAGCAAGCTCACTGTTCTGGCCCTATAGGAAACACAGTAGAGTAGAAGAGTGCTCATTTCTCAAAAGCAGATTTTGTTTCTTGTAAGGTGAGCTAGCGTTTGTTTCCCAGTCCTAAATGGAGTTGAATTACATGCAGTTTCTTCTCCTATGAGCAAGAGTTGTTTTCTGGTAAGAAGAGTCACTATTGCACTCCTACTGCCATACACAGTGCAAACAACACTTGCTACTCTTCTTTGCAAGTATAGTGTATTGTACAGAAGAGGAGCTACTGTTCTTGTCAGTTTCCTAATCAGAGTTGAACTAGATATGGCCCGTGTGTGTAGGAAGCACAGTTCTTTTGTTCTGAGCAAGCTCACTGCTCGGACCCCATAGGAAACACAGTAGAGTAGAAGAGTGCTCTTTTCTCAAAAGCAGGGTGTGTTTCTTGTAAGGCAAGCTAGCGTTTGTTTCCCAGTCCTAAATGGAGTTGAATCACATGCAGTTTCTGATCCTAGGAGCAAGAGTTGTTTTCTGGTAAGAAGAGTCACTATTGCGCTCCCATTGTCATACACATGGCAAATAGCACTGGCGTCTGTTCCCAGCATGTACAGTGTATTGGACTAAAGAGGATCTACTGTTCTTGTCAGTTTCCTAAGCAGAGTTGAACTAGATATGGCCGGTGTGTGTAGGAAGCACAGTTCTTTTGTTCTGAGCAAGCTCACTGTTTTGGCCCTATAGGAAACACAGTAGAGTAGAAGAGTGCTCTTTTCTCAAAAGTAGAGTGTGTTTCTTGTAAGGCGAGCTAGCTTTTGTTTCCCAGTCCTAAATGGAGTTGAATCACATGCAGTTTCTGGTCCTACAAGCAAGAGTTGTTTTCTAGTAAGAAGAGTCACTATTGTGTTCCCATTGCCATACACAGGGCAAATAGGACTCGCGTCTGTTCCCAGGATGTACAGTGTATTGGACTGAAGAGGATCTACTGTTCTTGTCAGTTTCCTAAGTAAAGTTGAACTAGATATGGCCCGTGTGTGTAGGAAGTACACTTCTTTTGTTCTGAGCAAGCTCACTCTTCTGGCCCTTTAGGAAAAACAGTAGAGTAGAAGAGTGCTCTTTTCTCAAAAGCAGAATGTGTTTCTTGTAACGCGAGCTAGCGTTTGTTTCCCAGTCCTAAATGGAGTTCAATCACATGCAGGTTCTGGTCCTACGAGCAAGAGTTGTTTTCTGGTAAGAAGAGAAACTGTTGCGCTCCCATTGTCATACACAGGGCAAATAGCACTGGCGTCTGTTCCCAGCTTGTAAAGTGTATTGGACAAAAGAGGATCTACTGTTCTTGTCAGTTTCCTAAGAAGAGTTGAACTAGATATGACACGTGTGTGTAGGAAGCACAGTTCTTTTGTTCTGAGCAAGCTCACCCTGTTGGCCTATAGGAAACACAGTAGAGTAGAAGAGTGCTCTTTTCTCAAAAGCAGAGTGTGTTTCTTGTAAGGCAAGCTTGTGTTTGTTTCCCAGTCCTAAATGGAGTTGAATCACATGCAGTTTCTGGTCCTACGAGCAAGAGTTGTTTTCTGGTAAGAAGAGTCACTATTGTGCTCCCATTGTCATACACAGGGCAAATAGCACTGGCGTCTGTTCCCAGCAAGTACAGTGTATTGGACCTAAGAGGAGCTACTGCTCTTGTCAGTTTCCTAAGCAGAATTGAACTAGATACGGCCCGTGTGTGTAGGAAGCACAGTTCTTTTGTTCTGAGCAAGCTCACTGTTCTGGCCCTATAGGAAACACAGTAGAGTAGAAGAGTGCTCTTTTCTCAAAGCAGAGTGTGTTTCTTGTAAGGCGAGCTAGCGTTTGTTTCCCAGTCCTAAATGGAGTTGAATCACATGCAGTTTCTAGTCCTACAAGTAAGATTTGTTTTCTGGTAAGAAGAGTCACTATTGCGCTCCCATTGTCATACACAGGACAAATAGCATTGGCGTCTGTTCCCAGCATGTACCGTGTATTGGACTGAAGAGGATCTACTGTTCTTGTCAGTTTCCTAAGCAGAGTTGAACTAGATATGGCCCGTGTGTGTAGGAAGCACAGTTCTTTTGTTCTGAGCAAGCTCACTGTTCGGACCCCACAGGAAACACAGTAGAGTAGAAGAGTGCTCTTTTCTCAGAAGCAGAGTGTGTTTCTTGTAAGGCGAGCTAGCGTTTGTTTCCCAGTCCTAAATGGAATTGAATCACATGCAGTTTCTGATCCTAGGAGCAAGAGTTGTTTTCTGGTAAGAAGAGTCACTATTGCGCTCCCATTGTCATACACAGGGCAAATTGCACTGGCGTCTGTTCACAGCATGTACAGTGTATTGGACTGAAGAGGAGCTACTGTTCTTGTCAGTTTCCTAAGCAGAGTTGAACTAGATATAGCCCGTGTATGTAGGAAGCACAGTTCTTTTGTTCTGAGCAAGCTCACTGTTCTGGCCCTATAGGAAACACAGTAGAGTAGAAGAGTGCTCTTTTCCCTAAAGCAGAGTGTGTTTCTTGTAAGGCGAGCTAACATTTGTTTCCCAGTCCTAAATGGAGTTGAATTACATGCAATTTCTGGTCCTATGAGCAAGAGTTGTTTTCTGGTAAGAAGAGTCACTATTGTGCTACCATTGCCATACACAGTGCAAACAACACTCGCTACTGTTCTTTGCAAGTACAGTGTATTGGACAGATGAAGAGCTACTGTTCTTGTCAGATTCCTAAGCAGAGTTGAACTAGATATGGCCCGTGTGTGGAGGAAGCACAGTTCTTTTGTTCTGAGCAAGCTAACTGTTTTGGCCCTATAAGAAACACAGTAGAGTAGAAGAGTGCTCTTTTCTCAAAAGCAGAATGTGTTTCTTGTAAGGCGAGCTAGGGTTTGTTTCCCAGTCCTAAATGGAGTTGAATCACATGCAGTTTCTGGTCCTACAAGCAAGAGTTGTTTTCTAGTAAGAAGAGTCACTATTGTGTTCCCATTGCCATACACAGGGCAAATAGGACTCGCGTCTGTTCCCAGGATGTACAGTGTATTGGACTGAAGAGGATCTACTGTTCTTGTCAGTTTCCTAAGTAAAGTTGAACTAGATATGGCCCGTGTGTGTAGGAAGTACACTTCTTTTGTTCTGAGCAAGCTCACTCTTCTGGCCCTTTAGGAAAAACAGTAGAGTAGAAGAGTGCTCTTTTCTCAAAAGCAGAATGTGTTTCTTGTAACGCGAGCTAGCGTTTGTTTCCCAGTCCTAAATGGAGTTCAATCACATGCAGGTTCTGGTCCTACGAGCAAGAGTTGTTTTCTGGTAAGAAGAGAAACTGTTGCGCTCCCATTGTCATACACAGGGCAAATAGCACTGGCGTCTGTTCCCAGCTTGTAAAGTGTATTGGACAAAAGAGGATCTACTGTTCTTGTCAGTTTCCTAAGAAGAGTTGAACTAGATATGACACGTGTGTGTAGGAAGCACAGTTCTTTTGTTCTGAGCAAGCTCACCCTGTTGGCCTATAGGAAACACAGTAGAGTAGAAGAGTGCTCTTTTCTCAAAAGCAGAGTGTGTTTCTTGTAAGGCAAGCTTCTGTTTGTTTCCCAGTCCTAAATGGAGTTGAATCACATGCAGTTTCTGGTCCTACGAGCAAGAGTTGTTTTCTGGTAAGAAGAGTCACTATTGTGCTCCCATTGTCATACACAGGGCAAATAGCACTGGCGTCTGTTCCCAGCAAGTACAGTGTATTGGACCTAAGAGGAGCTACTGCTCTTGTCAGTTTCCTAAGCAGAATTGAACTAGATACGGCCCGTGTGTGTAGGAAGCACAGTTCTTTTGTTCTGAGCAAGCTCACTGTTCTGGCCCTATAGGAAACACAGTAGAGTAGAAGAGTGCTCTTTTCTCAAAGCAGAGTGTGTTTCTTGTAAGGCGAGCTAGCGTTTGTTTCCCAGTCCTAAATGGAGTTGAATCACATGCAGTTTCTAGTCCTACAAGTAAGATTTGTTTTCTGGTAAGAAGAGTCACTATTGCGCTCCCATTGTCATACACAGGACAAATAGCATTGGCGTCTGTTCCCAGCATGTACCGTGTATTGGACTGAAGAGGATCTACTGTTCTTGTCAGTTTCCTAAGCAGAGTTGAACTAGATATGGCCCGTGTGTGTAGGAAGCACAGTTCTTTTGTTCTGAGCAAGCTCACTGTTCGGACCCCACAGGAAACACAGTAGAGTAGAAGAGTGCTCTTTTCTCAGAAGCAGAGTGTGTTTCTTGTAAGGCGAGCTAGCGTTTGTTTCCCAGTCCTAAATGGAATTGAATCACATGCAGTTTCTGATCCTAGGAGCAAGAGTTGTTTTCTGGTAAGAAGAGTCACTATTGCGCTCCCATTGTCATACACAGGGCAAATTGCACTGGCGTCTGTTCACAGCATGTACAGTGTATTGGACTGAAGAGGAGCTACTGTTCTTGTCAGTTTCCTAAGCAGAGTTGAACTAGATATAGCCCGTGTGTGTAGGAAGCACAGTTCTTTTGTTCTGAGCAAGCTCACTGTTCTGGCCCTATAGGAAATACAGTAGAGTAGAAGAGTGCTCTTTTCCCTAAAGCAGAGTGTGTTTCTTGTAAGGCGAGCTAACATTTGTTTCCCAGTCCTAAATGGAGTTGAATTACATGCAATTTCTGGTCCTATGAGCAAGAGTTGTTTTCTGGTAAGAAGAGTCACTATTGTGCTACCATTGCCATACACAGTGCAAACAACACTCGCTACTGTTCTTTGCAAGTACAGTGTATTGGACAGATGAAGAGCTACTGTTCTTGTCAGTTTCCTAAGCAGAGTTGAACTAGATATGGCCCGTGTGTGGAGGAAGCACAGTTCTTTTGTTCTGAGCAAGCTAACTGTTTTGGCCCTATAAGAAACACAGTAGAGTAGAAGAGTGCTCTTTTCTCAAAAGCAGAATGTGTTTCTTGTAAGGCGAGCTAGGGTTTGTTTCCCAGTCCTAAATGTAGTTGAATCACATGCAGTTTCTGGTACTACGAGCAAGAGTTGTTTTATGGTAAGAAGAGTCACTATTGCCCTCCAATTGTCATACACAGGGCAAATAGCACTGGCGTCTGTTCCCAGCATGTACAGTGTATTGGATTGAAGAGGATCTACTATTCTTGTCAGTTTCCTAACCACAGTTGAACTAGATATGGCCCGTGTGTGTAGGAAGCACAGTTCTTTTGTTCTGAGCAAGCTCACTGTTCGGACCCCATAGGAAAGACAGTAGAATGGAAGAGTGCTCTTTTCTCAAAAACAGAGTATGTTTCTTGTAAGGCGAGCTAGCGTTTGTTTCCCAGTCCAAAATGGAGTTGAATCACATGCAGTTTCTGGTCCTACGAGCAAGGGATGTTTTCTGGTAAGGAAAGTCACTATTGTGCTCCCTTTGCCATAAACAGTGCAAATAGCACTCATGTCTGTTCCCAGCAAGTACAGTGTATTGGACTGAAGAGGAGCTACTGTTCTTGTCAGTTTCCTAAGCAGAGTTGAACTAGATATGGCCCGTGTGTGTAGGAAGCACAGTTCTTTTGTTCTGAGCAAGCTCACTCTTCTGGCCTATACAAAACACAGTAAAGTAGAACAGTGCTCTTTTCTCAAAAGCAGAGTGTGTTTCTTGTAACGCGAGATTGCGTTTGTTTCCCAGTCCTAAATGGAGTTCAATCACATGCAGTTTCTGGTCCTACAAGCAAGAGTTGTTTTCTGGAAAGGAAAGTCACTATTGTGTTCCCTTTGCCATACACAGTGCAAATAGCACTCGCGTTTGTTTCCAGCAATTACAGTGTATTGGACTGAAGAGTAGCTACTGATCTTGTCAGTTTCCTAAGCAGAGTTGAACTAGATATGCCCCGTGTGTGTAGGAAGCACAGTTCTTTTTTTCTGAGCAAGCTCACTGTTCTGGCCCTATAGACAACACAGAAGAGTAGAAGAGTGCGATTTTCTCAGAAGCAGAGTTTGTTTCTTGTAAGGCGAGCTAGCGTTTGTCTCCCAGTCCTAAATGGAGCTGAATTACATGCAGTTTCTTGTCGTATGAGCAAGAGTTGTTTTCTGGTAAAAAGAGTCACTATTGAGCTCCTATTGCCATACACAGTGCAAACAACACTCGCTACTGTTCTTTGCAAGTACAGTGTATTGGACAGAAGAGGAGCTACTGTTCTTGTGAGTTTCCTAAGCAGAGTTGAACTAGATATGGCCCGTGTGTGTAGGAAGCACAGTTCTTTTGTTCTGAGCAAGCTCACTGTTCGGACCCCATAGGAAACACTGTAGAGTAGAAGAGTGCTCTTTTCTCAAAAGCAGAGTGTATTTCTTGTAAGGCCAGCTAGCGTTTGTTTCCCAGTCCTAAATGGAGTTGAATCACATGTAGTTTCTGATCCTAAGAGCAAGAGTTGTTTTCTGGTAAGAAGAGTCACTATTGCGCTCCCATTGTCATACACAGGGCAAATAGCACTGGCGTCTGTTCCCAGCATGTACAGTGTATTGCACTGAAGAGGATCTACTGTTCTTGTCAGTTACCTAAGCAGAGTTGAACTAGAAATGGCCCGTGAATTTAGGAAGCACAGTTCTTTTGTTCTGAGCAAGCTCACTCTTCTGGCCTATAGAAAACCAGTAAAGTAGAACAGTGCTCTTTTCTCAAAAGCAGAGTGTGTTTCTTGTAAGGCGAGATTGCGTTTGTTTCCCAGTCCTAAATGGAGTTCAATCACATGCAGTTTCTGGTCCTACAAGCAAGAGTTGTTTTCTGGAAAGGAAAGTCACTATTGTGTTCCCTTTGCCATACACAGTGCAAATAGCACTCGCGTTTGTTTCCAGCAATTACAGTGTATTGGACTGAAGAGGAGCTACTGCTCTTGTGAGTTTCCTAAGCAGAGTTGAACTAGATATGGCCCGTGTGTGTAGGAAGCACAGTTCTTTTGTTCTGAGCAAGCTCACTGTTCGGACCCCACAGGAAACACAGTAGAGTAGAAGAGTGCTCTTTTCTCAGAAGCAGAGTGTGTTTCTTGTAAGGCGAGCTAGCGTTTGTTTCCCAGTCCTAAATGGAATTGAATCACATGCAGTTTCTGATCCTAGGAACAAGAGTTGTTTTCTGGTAAGAAGAGTCACTATTGCGCTCCCATTGTCATACACAGGGCAAATTGCACTTGCGTCTGTTCACAGCATGTACAGTGTATTGGACTGAAGAGGAGCTACTGTTCTTGTCAGTTTCCTAAGCAGAGTTGAACTAGATATAGCCCGTGTGTGTAGGAAGCACAGTTCTTTTGTTCTGAGCAAGATCACTGTTCTGGTCCTGTAGGAAACACAGAAGAGTAGAAGAGTGCTCTTTTCTCAAAAGCAAAGTGTGTTTCTTGTAAGGTGAGCTAGCGTTTGTTTCCCAGTCCTAAATGGAGTTGAATTACATGCAGTTTCTGGTCCTATGAGCAAGAGTTGTTTTCTGGTAAGAAGAGTCACTATTGTGCTACCATTGCCATACACAGTGCAAACAACACTCGCTACTGTTCTTTGCAAGTACAGTGTATTGGACAGATGAAGAGCTACTGTTCTTGTCAGTTTCCTAAGCAGAGTTGAACTAGATATGGCCCGTGTGTGGAGGAAGCACAGTTCTTTTGTTCTGAGCAAGCTAACTGTTTTGGCCCTATAAGAAACACAGTAGAGTAGAAGAGTGCTCTTTTCTCAAAAGCAGAATGTGTTTCTTGTAAGGCGAGCTAGGGTTTGTTTCCCAGTCCTAAATGTAGTTGAATCACATGCAGTTTCTGGTCCTACGAGCAAGAGTTGTTTTCTGGTAAGAAGAGTCACTATTGCGCTCCCATTGTCATACACAGGGCAAATAGCACTGGCGTCTGTTCCCAGCATGTACAGTGTATTGCACTGAAGAGGATCTACTGTTCTTGTCAGTTACCTAAGCAGAGTTGAACTAGAAATGGCCCGTGAATTTAGGAAGCACAGTTCTTTTGTTCTGAGCAAGCTCATTGTTCGGACTCCATAGGAAACACAGTAGAATAGAAGTGAGCTCTTTTCTCAAAAGCAGAGTGTGTTTCTTGTAAGGCTAGCTAGTGTTTGTTTCCCAGTAAGAAACAGATTTTAATCTCATGAGTTTCTTGTCCTATGAGCAAGAGTTGTTTTCTGGTAAGAGGAGTCACTATTTCGCTCCCATTGCCATACACAGTGCAAATAGGACTCGCGTCTGCGACTTGCAAGTACAGTGCATTGGACTGAAGAGGAGCTACTGCTCTTGTCAGTTTCCTAAGCAGAGTTGAACTAGATATGCCCCGTGTGTGTAGGAAGCACATTTCTTTTGTTCTGAGCAAGCTCACTGTTCTGACCCTATAGGAAACTCAGTAGAGTAGAAGAGTGCTCTTTTCTCAAAAACAGATTGTGTTCCTTGTAAGGCGAGCTTGCGTTTGTTTCCCAGTCCTAAATGGAGTTGAATCACATGCAGTTTCTGGTCCTATGAGCAAGAGTTGTTCTATGGTAAGAAGAGTCACTGTTGCGCTCCCATTGTCTTACACAGGGCAAATAGCACTGTTGTCTGTTCCCAGCATGTACAGTGTATTGGACTGAAGAGGATCTACTGTTCTTGTCAGTTTCCTAAGCAGAGTTGAACTAGATATGGCCCGTGGGTGTAGGAAGCACAGTTCTTTTGTTCTGAGCAAGCTCACTCTTCTGGCCTATAAGAAACACAGTAAAGTAGAACAGTGCTCTTTTCTCAAAAGCAGAGTGTGTTTCTTGTAAGGCGAGCTTGCGTTTGTTTCCCAGTCCTAAATGGAGTTGAATCACATGCAGTTTCTGGTCCTA
>NW_026738489.1:0-14000 GCF_949786415.1 Peromyscus eremicus
CACTGTTCAGGCCCTATAGTAATCACAGTAGAGTAGAAGAGTGCTTTTTTTCTCAAAAGCAGAGTATGTTTCTTGTAAGGCGAGCTAGTATTTGTTTCCCAGTCAGAAATGGAGTTGAATCACATGCAGTTTCTGCTTCTACAAGCAAGAGTTGTTTTCTGGTAAGAAGAGTCACTATTGCGCTCCATTTGCCATACACAGTGCAAAACATGAGCGTCTGTCCCCAGCAAGTACAGTGTATTGGACTGAAGAGAAGCTACTGTTCTTGTCAGTTTCCTAAGCAGAGTTGAACTAGATATGGCCAGTGTGTTGGAAGCACAGTTTTTTTGTTCTGAGCAAGCTCACTGTTAAGGCCCTATAGGAAACACAGTAGAGTAGAAGAGTGCTCTTTTCTCAAAAGCAGAGTGTGTTTCTTGTAAGGCGAGCTAGTGTATATTTCCCAGTCGTAAACGGAGTTGAATCACATGCAGTTTCTGGTCCTACTAGCAAGAGTTGTTTTCTGCTAAGAACAGTCAGGATTGCGCTCCCATTGCCATACACATTGCAAATAGCACTCGCGTCTGTTCTCAGCAAGATCAGTGTATTGGACTGGAGAGAAGCTACTGTTCTTGTCAGTTTCCTAAGCAGAGTTGAACTAGATATGGCCCCTGTGTTGGAAGCACAGTTCTTTTGTTCTGAGCAAGCTCACTCTTCTGGCCCTATAGGAAACACAGTAGATTAGAAGAGTGCTCTTTTCTCAAAAGCAGAGTATGTTTCTTGTAAGGCGAGCTAGTATTTGTTTCCCAGTCAGAAATGGAGTTGAATCACATGCAGTTTCTGCTTCTACAAGCAAGAGTTGTTTTCTGGTAAGAAGAGTCACTATAGTGCTCCATTTGCCATACACAGTGCAAATAGCACTAGCATCTGTTCCTAGCAAGTACAGTGTATTGGACTGAAGAGAAGCTACTGTTCTTGTCAGTTTCCTAAGCAGAGTTGAACTAGATATGGCCCGTGTGTCGAAGCACAGTTCCTTTGTTCTGAGCAAGCTCACTGTTCTGGCCCTATAGGAATCACAGTAGAGTAGGAGAGTGCTCTTTTCTCAAAAGCAGAGTGTGTGTCTTGTAAGGCGAGCTAGTATTTGTTTCATAGTCAGAAATGGAGTTGAATCACATGCAGTTTTCTGGTCCTACGAGCAAGAGTTGTTTTCTGGTAAGAAGAGTCACTATTGTGCTCCATTTGCCATACACAGTGCAAATAGCACTAGCGTCTGTTCCCAGCAAGTACAGTGTATTGGACTGAGAGAAGCTACTGTTCTTGTCAGTTTCCTAAGCAGAGTTGAACTAGATATGGCCCGTGTGTCGGAAGCTCAGTTCTTTTGCTCTGAGCAAGCTCACTGTTCTAGCCCTATAGGAAACACAGTAGATTAGAAGAGTGCTCTTTTCTCCAAAGCAGAGTATGTTTCTTGTAAGGCGAGCTAGTATTTGTTTCCCAGTCAGAAAAGGATTTGAATCACATGCAGTTTCTGCTACTACAAGCAAGGGTTGTTTTCTGCTAAGAACAGTCACTATTGCGCTCCATTTGCCATACACAGTGCAAATAGCACTAGCGTTTGTTCCCAGCAAGTACAGTGTATTGGACTGAAGAGAAGGACTGTTCTTGTCAGTTTCCTAAGCAGAGTTGAAGTAGATATGGCCCCTGTGTCGAAGCACTGTTCCTTTGTTCTGAGCAAGCTCACTGTTCTGGCCCTATAGGAATCACAGTAGAGTAGATGAGTGCTATTTTCTAAAAAGCAGAGTGTGTTTCTTGTAAGGAGAGCTAGTGTTTGTTTCCCAGTCCTAAATGGAGTTGAATCACATGCAGTTTCTGGTCCTACTAGCAAGAGTTGTTTTCTGCTAAGAACAGTCAGTATTGTGCTCCCATTGCCATACACATTGCAAATAGCACTAGCGTCTTTTCCAGCAATACAGTGTATTGGACTGAAGAGAAGCTACTGTTCTTGTTCAGTTTTCCTAAGCAGAGTTGAACTAGATATGGCCAGTGTGTTGGAAGCACAGTTCCTTTGTTCTGAGCAAGCTCACTGTTGAGGCCCTATAGGAAACACAGTAGAGTAGAAGAGTGCTCTTTTCTCAAAAGCAGCGTGTGTTTCTTGTAAGGCGAGCTAGTGTATATTTCCCAGTCGTAAACGGAGTTGAATCACATGCATTTTCTGGTCCTACTAGCAAGAGTTGTTTTCTGCTAAGAACAGTCACGATTGCGCTCCCATTGCCATACACATTGCAAATAGCACTCGCGTCTGTTCCCAGCAAATACAGTGTATTGGACTGAAGGGAAGCTACTGTTCTTGTCAGTTTCCTAAGCAGAGTTGAACTAGATATGGACCGTGTGTCAGAAGCACAGTTCCTTTGTTCTGAGCAAGCTCACTTTTCTGGCCCTATAGGAAACACAGTAGAGAAGAAGAGTGCTCTTTTCTCAAAAGCAGAGTGTCTGTCTTGTAAGGCGAGCTAGTATTTGTTTCCCAGTCAGAAATGAGTTGAATCACATGCAGTTTCTGGTCCTACGAGCAAGAGTTGTTTTCTGGTAAGAAGAGTCACTATTGTGCTCCTTTGCCATACACAGTGCAAATAGCACTAGCGTCTGTTCCCAGCAAGTACAGTGTATTGGACTGAAGAGAAGCTACTGTTCTTGTCAGTTTCCTAAGCAGAGTTGAACTAGATATGTCCCGTGTGTCGGAAGCACAGTTCCTTTGTTCGGGAGCAAGCTCACTGTTCTGGCACTATAGAATCACAGTAGAGTAGATGAGTGCTATTTTCTAAAAAGCAGAGTGTTTTCTTGTAAGGAGAGCTAGTGTTTGTTTCCCAGTCGTAAATGGAGTTGAATCACATGCAGTTTCTGGTCCTACTAGCAAGAGTTGTTTCTGCTAAGAACAGTCAGGATTGTGCTCCCATTGCCATACACATTGCAAATAGCACTAGCGTCTTTTCCCAGCAAGTACAGTGTATTGGACTGAAGAGAAGCTACTGTTCTTGTCAGTTTCCTAAGCATAGTTGAACTAGATATGGCCCGTGTGTTGGAAGCACAGTTCCTTTGTTCTGAGCAAGCTCACTCGTTCTGGCCTTATAGGAATCACAGTAGAGTAGAAGAGTGCTCTTTTCTCAAAAGCAGAGTGTGTTTCTTGTAAGGCGAGCTAGTGTTTGTTTCCCAGTCGTAAAAGGAGTTGAATCACATGCATTTTCTGGTCCTACTAGCAAGAGTTGTTTTCTGCTAAGAACAGTCAGGATTGCACTCTCATTGCCATACACAGTGCAAATAGCACTCGCGTCTGTTCCCAGCAAGTTCAGTGTATTGGACGGAAGAGAAGCTACTGTTCTTGTCAGTTTCCTAAGCAGAGTTGAAGTAGATATGGCCAGTGTGTTGGAAGCACAGTTCCTTTGTTCTGAGCAAGCTCACTGTTCAGGCCCTATAGTAATCACAGTAGAGTAGAAGAGTGCTTTTTTCTCAAAAGCAGAGTATGTTTCTTGTAAGGCGAGCTAGTATTTGTTTCCCAGTCAGAAATGGAGTTGAATCACATGCAGTTTCTGCTTCTACAAGCAAGAGTTGTTTTCTGGTAAGAAGAGTCACTATTGCGCTCCATTTGCCATACACAGTGCAAAACATGAGCGTCTGTCCCCAGCAAGTACAGTGTATTGGACTGAAGAGAAGCTACTGTTCTTGTCAGTTTCCTAAGCAGAGTTGAACTAGATATGGCCAGTGTGTTGGAAGCACAGTTTTTTGTTCTGAGCAAGCTCACTGTTAAGGCCCTATAGGAAACACAGTAGAGTAGAAGAGTGCTCTTTTCTCAAAAGCAGAGTGTGTTTCTTGTAAGGCGAGCTAGTGTATATTTCCCAGTCGTAAACGGAGTTGAATCACATGCAGTTTCTGGTCCTACTAGCAAGAGTTGTTTTCTGCTAAGAACAGTCAGGATTGCGCTCCCATTGCCATACACATTGCAAATAGCACTCGCGTCTGTTCTCAGCAAGATCAGTGTATTGGACTGGAGAGAAGCTACTGTTCTTGTCAGTTTCCTAAGCAGAGTTGAACTAGATATGGCCCCTGTGTTGGAAGCACAGTTCTTTTGTTCTGAGCAAGCTCACTCTTCTGGCCCTATAGGAAACACAGTAGATTAGAAGAGTGCTCTTTTCTCAAAAGCAGAGTATGTTTCTTGTAAGGCGAGCTAGTATTTGTTTCCCAGTCAGAAATGGAGTTGAATCACATGCAGTTTCTGCTTCTACAAGCAAGAGTTGTTTTCTGGTAAGAAGAGTCACTATAGTGCTCCATTTGCCATACACAGTGCAAATAGCACTAGCATCTGTTCCTAGCAAGTACAGTGTATTGGACTGAAGAGAAGCTACTGTTCTTGTCAGTTTCCTAAGCAGAGTTGAACTAGATATGGCCCGTGTGTCGAAGCACAGTTCCTTTGTTCTGAGCAAGCTCACTGTTCTGGCCCTATAGGAATCACAGTAGAGTAGGAGAGTGCTCTTTTCTCAAAAGCAGAGTGTGTGTCTTGTAAGGCGAGCTAGTATTTGTTTCATAGTCAGAAATGGAGTTGAATCACATGCAGTTTCTGGTCCTACGAGCAAGAGTTGTTTTCTGGTAAGAAGAGTCACTATTGTGCTCCATTTGCCATACACAGTGCAAATAGCACTAGCGTCTGTTCCCAGCAAGTACAGTGTATTGGACTGAAGAGAAGCTACTGTTCTTGTCAGTTTCCTAAGCAGAGTTGAACTAGATATGGCCCGTGTGTCGGAAGCTCAGTTCTTTTGCTCTGAGCAAGCTCACTGTTCTAGCCCTATAGGAAACACAGTAGATTAGAAGAGTGCTCTTTTCTCCAAAGCAGAGTATGTTTCTTGTAAGGCGAGCTAGCATTTGTTTCCCAGTCAGAAAAGGAGTTGAATCACATGCAGTTTCTGCTACTACAAGCAAGGGTTGTTTTCTGCTAAGAACAGTCACTATTGCGCTCCATTTGCCATACACAGTGCAAATAGCACTAGCGTTTGTTCCCAGCAAGTACAGTGTATTGGACTGAAGAGAAGCTACTGTTCTTGTCAGTTTCCTAAGCAGAGTTAAACTAGATATGTCCCGTGTGTCAGAAGCACAGTTCCTTTGTTCGGAGCAAGCTCACTGTTCTGGCCCTATAGGAATCACAGTAGAGTAGATGAGTGCTATTTTCTAAAAAGCAGAGTGTGTTTCTTGTAAGGAGAGCTAGTGTTTGTTTCCCAGTCCTAAATGGAGTTGAATCACATGCAGTTTCTGGTCCTACTAGCAACAGTTTTTTTCTGCTAAGAACAGTCAGTATTGTGCTCCCATTGCCATACACATTGCAAATAGCACTAGCGTCTTTTCCCAGCAAGTACAGTGTATTGGACTGAAGAGAAGCTACTGTTCTTGTCAGTTTCCTAAGCATAGTTGTACTAGATATGGCCCGTGTGTTGGAAGCACAGTTCCTTTGTTCTGAGCAAGCTCACTGTTCTGGCCTTATAGGAATCACAGTAGAGTAGAAGAGTGCTCTTTTCTCAAAAGCAGAGTGTGTTTCTTGTAAGGCGAGCTAGTGTTTGTTTCCCAGTCGTAAAAGGAGTTGAATCACATGCATTTTCTGGTCCTACTAGCAAGAGTTGTTTTCTGCTAAGAACAGTCAGGATTGCGCTCCCATTGCCATACACAGTGCAAATAGCACTCGCGTCTGTTCCCAGCAAGTTCAGTGTATTGGACTGAAGACAAGCTACTGTTCTTGTCAGTTTCCTAAGCAGAGTTGAACTAGATATGGCCCCTGTGTTGGAAGCACAGTTCTTTTGTTCTGAACAAGCTCACTGTTCTGGCCCTATTGGAAACACAGTAGATTAGAAGAGTGCTCTTTTCTCAAAAGCAGAGTATGTTTCTTGTAAGGCGAGCTAGTATTTGTTTCCCAGTCAGAAATGGAGTTGAATCACATGCAGTTTCTGCTTCTACAAGCAAGAGTTGTTTTCTGGTAAGAAGAGTCACTATTGCGCTCCATTTGCCATACACAGTGCAAAACACGAGCATCTGTTCCCAGCAAGTACAGTGTATTGGACGGAAGAGAAGCTGCTGTTCTTTTCAGTTTCCTAAGCAGAGCTGAAGTAGATATGGCCAGTGTGTTGGAAGCACAGTCCCTTTGTTCTGAGCAAGCTCACTGTTCAGGCCCTATAGTAATCACAGTAGAGTAGAAGAGTGCTTTTTTTCTCAAAAGCAGAGTATGTTTCTTGTAAGGCGAGCTAGTATTTGTTTCCCAGTCAGAAATGGAGTTGAATCACATGCAGTTTCTGCTTCTACAAGCAAGAGTTGTTTTCTGGTAAGAAGAGTCACTATTGCGCTCCATTTGCCATTCACAGTGCAAAACACGAGCGTCTGTCCCCAGCAAGTACAGTGTATTGGACTGAAGAGAAGCTACTGTTCTTGTCAGTTTCCTAAGCAGAGTTGAACTAGATATGGCCAGTGTGTTGGAAGCACAGTTCCCTTGTACTGAGCAAGCTCACTATTCAGGCACTATAGGAAACACAGTAGAGTAGAAGAGTGCTCTTTTCTCAAAAGCAGAGTGTGTTTCTTGTAAGGCGAGCTAGTGTATATTTCCCAGTCGTAAACGGAGTTGAATCACATGCAGTTTCTGTACCTACTAGCAAGAGTTGTTTTCTGCTAAGAACAGTCAGGATTGCGCTCCCATTGCCATACACATTGCAAATAGCACTCGCGTCTGTTCCCAGCAAGTACAGTGTATTGGACTGAAGAGAAGCTACTGTTCTTGTCAGTTTCCTAAGCAGAGTTGAACTAGATATGGCCCGTGTGTCGGAAGCCCAGTTCCTTTGTTCTGAGCAAGCTCACTGTTCTGTCCGTATAGGAAACACAGTAGAGTAGAAGCGTGCTCTTTTCTCAAAAGCAGAGTGTGTTTCTTGTAAGGCGAGCTAGTATTTGTTTCCCAGTCAGAAATGGAGTTGAATCACATGCCGTTTCTGGTCCTACGAGCAAGAGTTGTTTTCTGGTAAGAAGAGTCACTATTGTGCTCCATTTGCCATACACAGTGCAAATTGCACTAGCGTCTGTTCCCAGCAAGTACAGTGTATTGGACTGAAGAGAAGCTACTGTTCTTGTCAGTTTCCTAAGCAGAGTTGAACTAGATATGGACCGTGTGTCGGAAGCACAGTTCCTTTGTTCTGAGCAAGCTCACTTTTCTGGCCCTATAGGAAACACAGTAGAGTAGAAGAGTGCTCTTTTCTCAAAAGCAGAGTGTGTGTCTTGTAAGGCGAGCTAGTATTTGTTTCCCAGTCAGAAATGGAGTTGAATCACATGCAGTTTCTGGTCCTACGAGCAAGAGTTGTTTTCTGGTAAGAAGAGTCACTATTGTGCTCCATTTGCCATACACAGTGCAAATAGCACTAGCGTCTGTTCCCAGCAAGTACAGTGTATTGGACTGAAGAGAAGCTACTGTTCTTGTCAGTTTCCTAAGCAGAGTTGAACTAGATATGGCCCGTGTGTCAGAAGCACAGTTCCTTTGTTCTGAGCAAGCTCACTGTTCTGGCCCTATAAGAATCACAGTAGAGTAGAAGAGTGCTCTTTTCTCAAAAGCAGAGTGTGTTTCTTGTAATGCGAGCTAGTGTTTGTTTCCCAGTCCTAAATGAAGTTGAATCACATGTAGTTTCTGGTCCTACTAGCAAGAGTTGTTTTCTGCTAAGAACAGTCAGGATTGCGCTCCATTGCCATACACATTGCAAATAGCACTCACGTCTCTTCCCAGTAAGTACAGTGTAGTGGACTGAAGAGAAGCTACTGTTCTTGTCAGTTTCCTAAGCAGAGTTGAACTAGATATGGCTCGTGTTTCGGAAGGACAGTTCCTTTGTTCTGAACAAGCTCACTGTTCTTGCCCTATAGGAAACACAGTAGATTAGAAGTGTGCTCTTTTCTCAAAAGCAGAGTGTGTTTCTTGTAAGGCGAGCTAGTATTTGTTTCCCAGTCAGAAATGGAGTTGAATCACATGCCGTTTCTGGTCCTACGAGCAAGAGTTGTTTTCTGGTAAGAAGAGTCACTATTGTGCTCCATTTGCCATACACAGTGCAAAAAGCACTAGCGTCTGTTCCCAGCAAGTACAGTGTATTGGACTGAAGAGAAGCTACTGTTCTTGTCAGTTTCCTAAGCAGAGTTGAACTAGATATGGCCCGTGTGTCGGAAGCACAGTTCCTTTGTTCTGAGCAAGCTCACTGTTCTGGCCCTATAGGAATCACAGTAGAGTAGAAGAGTGCTCTTTTCTCAAAAGCAGAGTGTGTTTCTTGTAAGGCGAGCTAGTATTTGTTTCCCAGTCAGAAATGTAGTTGAATCACATGCAGTTTCTGGTCCTACGAGCAAGAGTTGTTTTCTGTTAAGAAGAGTCACTATTGTGCTCCATTTGCCATACACAGTGCAAATAGCACTAGGGTCTGTTCCCAGCAAGTACAGTGTATTGGAGTGAAGAGAAGCTACTGTTCTTGTCAGTTTCCTAGGCAGAGTTGAACTAGATATGGCTCGTGTGTCGGAAGCACAGTTCCTTTGTTCTGAGCAAGCTCACTTTTCTGGCCCTAAAGGAAACACAGTAGATTAGAAGAGTGCTCTTTTCTCAAAAGCAGAGTGTGTTTCTTGTAAGGCGAGCTAGTGTTTGTTTCCCAGTCCTAAATGGAGTTGAATCACATGTAGTTTCTGGTCCTACTAGCAAGAGTTGTTTTCTGCTAAGAACAGTCAGGATTGCGCTCCCATTGCCATACACATTGCACATAGCACTCGCGTCTGTTCCCAGCAAGTACAGTGTATTGGACTGAAGAGAAGCTACTGTTCTTGTCAGTTTCCTAAGCAGAGTTGAACTAGATATGGCTCCTGTTTCGGAAGTACAGTTCCTTTGTTCTGAAAGAGCTCACTGTTCTTGCCCTATAGGAAACACAGTAGATTAGAAGTGTGCTCTTTTCTCAAAAGCAGAGTGTGTTTCTTGTAAGGCGAGCTAGTATTTGTTTCCCAGTCAGAAATGGAGTTGAATCACATGCAGTTTCTGCTTCTACAAGCAAGAGTTGTTTTCTGGTAAGAAGAGTCACTATTGCGCTCCATTTGCCATACAAAGTGCAAAACACGAGCGTCTGTTCCCAGCAAGTACAGTGTATTGGACTGAAGACAAGCTACTGTTCTTGTCAGTTTCCTAAGCAGAGTTGAACTAGATATGGCCAGTGTGTTGGAAGCACAGTTCCTTTGTTCTGAGCAAGCTCACTGTTCAGGCCCTATAGTAATCACAGTAGAGTAGAAGAGTGCTTTTTTTTCTCAAAAGCAGAGTGTGTTTCTTGTAAGGCGAGCTAGTGTATATTTCCCAGTCGTAAACGGAGTTGAATCACATGCAGTTTCTGGTCCTACTAGCAAGAGTTGTTTTCTGCTAAGAACAGTCAGGATTGCGCTCCCATTGCCATACACATTGCAAGTAGCACTCGCGTCTGTTCCCAGCAAGTACAGTGTATTGGACTGAAGAGAAGCTACTGTTCTTGTCAATTTCCTAAGCAGAGTTGAACTAGATATGGCCCGTGTGTTGGAAACACAGTTCCTTTGTTCTGAACAAGCTCACTGTTCTGGCCCAATAGGAATCACAGTAGAGTAGAAGAGTGCTCTTTTCTCAAAAGCAGAGTGTGTTTCTTGTAATGCGAGCTAGTGTTTGTTTCCCAGTTTAAACGGAGTTGAATCACATGCAGTTTCTGGTCCTACTAGCAAGAGTTGTTCTCTGCTAAGAACAGTCACGATTGTGCTCCCATTGCCATACACAGTGCAAATAGCACTCGCTTCTGTTCCCAGCAAGTACAGTGTATTGGACTGAAGAGAAGCTACTGTTCTTGTCAGTTGCCTAAGCAGAGTTGAACTAGATATGGCCCGTGTTTCAGAAGCACAGTTCCTTTGTTCTGAGCAAGCTCACTGTTCTGGCCCTATAGGAAACACAGTAGATTAGAAGAGTGCTCTTTTCTCAAAAGCAGAGTGTGTTTCTTGTAAGGCGAGCTAGTATTTGTTTCCCAGTCAGAAAAGGAGTTGAATCACATGCAGTTTCTGCTCCTACAAGCAAGAGTTGTTTTCTGCTAAGAACAGTCACTATTGCGCTCCATTTGCCATACACAGTGTAAATAGCACTAGCGTTTGTTCCCAGCAAGTACAGTGTCTTGGACTGAAGAGAAGCTACTGTTCTTGTCAGTTTCCTAAGCAGAGTTGAACTAGATATGGCCCGTGTGTCGGATGCACATTTCTTTTGTTCTGAGCAAGCTCACTCTTCTGGCCCTATAGGAAACACAGTAGATTAGAAGTGTGCTCTTTTCTCAAAAGCAGAGTGTGTTTCTTTTAAGGCGAGCTAGTGTTTGTTTCCCAGTCATAAACGGAGTTGAATCACATGCAGTTTCTGGTCCTATGAGCAAGAGTTGTTTTCTGCTAAGAACAGTCAAGATTGCGCTCCCATTGCCATACACAGTGCAAATAGCACTTCCGTCTGTTCCCAACAAGTACAGTGTATTGGACTGAGGACAAGCTACTGTTCTTGTCAGATTCCTAAGCAGAGTTGAACTAGATATGGTCCCTGTGTCAGAAGCACAGTTCTTTTGTTCTGAGCAAGCTCACTGTTCTGGCCCTATAGGAAACACAGTAAATTAGAAGAGTGCTCTTTTCTCAAAAGCAGAGTGTGTTTCTTTTAAGGCGAGCTAGTGTTTGTATCCCAGTCCTAAAAGGAATTGAATCACATGCAGTTTTTGGTCCTAAGAGCAGGAGTTGTTTTCTGGTAAGAAGAGTCATGATTGTGCTCCCTTTGCCATACACAGTGCAAATAGCACTCGCATCTGTTCCCAGCAAGTACAGTGTATTGGACTGAAGAGAAGCTACTGTTCTCGTCAGTTTCCTAAGTGGAGTTGAACTAGATATGGCCCGTACTTCGGAAGCACAGTTCTTTGTTCTGAGCAAGCTCACTATTCTGGCCCTATAGGAAACACAGTAGATTAGAAGAGTGCTCTTTTCCCAAAAGCAGAGTGTGTTTGTTGTAAGGCGAGCTAGTGTTTGTTTCCCAATCAGAAAAGGATTTGAATCACATGCAGTTTCTGGTCCTATAAGCAAGAGTTGTTTTGTGGTAAAAAGAGTCACTTTTGTGCTCCATTCGCCATACACAGTGCAAATAGCACTCGCATTGTTCCCAGCAAGTACAGTGAATTGAACTGAAGAGAAGCTACTGTTCTTGTCAGTTTCCTAAGCGGAGTTGAACTAGATATGGCCCGTGTGTCGGAAGCACAGTGCTTTTGTTCTGAGCAAGCTCACTCTTCTGGCCCTACAGGAAACACAGTAGATGAGAAGAGTGCTCTTTTCTCAAAAGCAGAGTGTGTTTCTTGTAAGGCGAGCTAGGGTTTGTTTCCCAATCAGAAAAGGATTTGAATAACGTGCAGTTTCTGGTCCTACGAGCAACAGTTGTTTTGTGGTAAAAAGAGTCACTTTTGTGCTCTATTAGCCATGCACTGTGCAAAGAACACTAGCGTCTGTTCCCATAAAGTACAGTGTATTGGACTGAAGAGAAGCTACTGTTCTCGTCAGTTTCTTAAGTGGAGTTGAACTAGATATGGCCCGTACATCGGAAGCACAGTGCTTTTGTTCTGAGCAAGCTCACTGTTCTGGCCCAATAGGAAACACAGTAGATTAGAAGAGTGGTCTTTTCTCAAAAGCAGCGTGTGTTTCTTGTAAGGCGAGCTACTCTTTGTTTCCCAGTCAGAGATGGAGTTGAATCACATGCAGTTTCTGGTCCTACGAGCAAGAGTTGTTTTCTGGTAAGAAGAGTCACTATTGTGCTCCCATTGCCATACACAGTGCAAATAGCACTCGCGTCTGTTCCCTGCAAGTACAGTGTATTGGCCTGAAGAGAAGCTACTGTTCTTGTCTGTTTCCTAAGTGGAGTTGATCTAGATATGGCCCGTATGTCGGAAGCACAGTTCTGTTGTTCTGAGCAAGCTCACTGTTCTGGCCCTATATGAAACACAGGAGAGTAGAAGAGTGCTCTTTTCTCAAAAGCAGAGTGTGTTTCTTGTAAGGCGAGCTAGTGATTGTTTCCCAATCAGAAAAGGATTTGAATCACATGCAGCTTCTGGTCCTATGAGCAAGAGTTGTTTTCTGGTAAAAAGAGTCACTTTTGTTCTCCATTCGCCATACACAGTGCAAATAGCACTCGTGTCTGTTCCCAGCAAGTACAGTGTATTGGACTGAAGAGAAGCTACTGTTCTTGTCAGTTTCATAAGCAGAGTTGAACTAGATATGGCCCGTGTGTCGGAAGCACAGTGCTTTTGTTCTGAGCAAGCTCACTGTTCTCGCCCCATAGGAAACACAGGAGAGTAGAAGAGTGCTCTTTTCTCAAAAGCAGAGTGCGTTTCTTGTAAGGCGAGCTAGTGTTTGTTTCCCAGTCCTATATGGATTTGAATCACATGCAGTTTCTTGTCCTACGAGCAAGAGTTGTTTTCTGGTAAGAAGAGTCACTATTGTGCTCCCATTGCCATACACATTGCAAATAGCACTCGCATCTGTTCCCAGCTAGTACAGTGTATTGGACTGAAGAGAAGCTACTGTTCTTGTCAGTTTCTTAAGCAGAGTTGAACTAGATATGGCCCGTGTGTCAGAAGCACAGTGCTTTTGTTCTGAGCAAGCTCACTGTTCTGGCCTTATAGGAAACACAGGAGAGTAGAAGAGTGCTCTTTTCTCAAAAGCAGAGTGTGTTTTTTGTAAGGCGAGCTAGTGTTTGTTTCCCAGTCCTATATGGATTTGAATCACATGCAGTTTTTGTCCTACGAGCAAGAGTTGTTTTCTGGTAAGAAGAGTCACTATTGTGCTCCCATTGCCATACACAGTGCAAATAGCACTAGCGTCTGTTCCCAGCAAGTACAGTGTATTGGACTGAAGAGAAGCTACTGTTCTTGTCAGTTTCCTAAGTGGAGTTGAACTAGATATAGCCCGTATGTCGGAAGCACAGTTCTTTTGTTCTGAGCAAGCTCAATGTTCTGGCCCTATAGGAAACACAGTAGATTAGAAGAGTGGTCTTTTCTCAAAAGCAGACTGTGTTTCTTGTAAGGCGAGCTACTCATTGTTTCCCAGTCAGAAATGGAGTTGAATCACATGTAGTTTCTGGTCCTACGAGCAAGAGTTGTTTTCTGGTAAGAAGAGTCACTATTGTCCTCCCATTGCCATACACAGTGCAAATAGCACTCGCGTCTGTTCCCAGCAAGTACAGTGTATTGGACTGAAGAGAAGCTACTGTTCTCGTCAGTTTCCTAAGTGGAGTTGAAATAGATATGGCCCGTATGTCGGAAGCACAGTTCTGTTGTTCTGAGCAAGCTCACTGTTCTGGCCCTATAGGAAACACAGTAGATTAGAAGAGTGCTCTTTTCTCAAAAGCAGAGTGTGTTTCTTGTAAGGCGAGCTAGTGTTTTTTTCCCAATCAGAAAAGGATTTGAATCACATGCAGTTTCTGGTCCTATGAGCAAGAGTTGTTTTGTGGTAAAAAGAGTCACTATTGTGCTCCCATTGCCATACACAGGGCAAATAGCACTCACGTCTGTTCCCAGCAATTATAGTGTATTGGACTGAAGAGAAGCTACTGTTCTTGTCAGTTTCCTAAGCAGAGTTGAACTAGATATGGCCCGTGTGTCAGAAGCACAGTGCTTTTGTTCTGAGCAAGCTCACTGTTCTGGACCTATAGGAAACACAGGAGAGTAGAAGAGTGCTCTTTTCTCAAAAGCAGAGTGTGTTTTTTGTAAGGCGAGCTAGTGTTTGTTTCCCAGTCCTATATGGATTTAAATCACATGCAGTTTCTTGTCCTACGAGCAAGAGTTGTTTTCTGGTAAGAAGAGTCACTATTGCGCTCCCATTGCCATACACAGTGCAAATAGCACTTGCGTCTGTTCCCAGCAAGTACAGTGTATTGGACTTAAGAGAATCTACTGTTCTCGTCAGTTTCCTAAGTGGAGTTGAACTAGATA
>NW_026738490.1:0-14000 GCF_949786415.1 Peromyscus eremicus
ATAGCACTCACATCTGTTCCCAGCAAGTACAGTGTATTGGACAGAAGAGGGGATACTGTTCTTGTCAGTCCTAAGCAGAGTTAAACTAGATATGACCCGTGTGTGTAGGAAGCACAGTTCTTTGTTCTGAGCAAGCTCACTGTTCTTGCCCTATAGGAAACAGAGTAGAGTAGAAGAGTGCTCTTTTCTCAAAAGCAGAGTGTGTTTCTTGTAAGGCGAGCTAGCCTTTGTTTCCCAGTCCTAAATGGAGTTGAATCACATGCAGTTTCTGGTCCTACGAGCAAGAGTTGTTTTCTGGTAAGAAGAGTCACTATTGTGCTACCATTGCCATACACAGTGCAAGTAGCACTCGCGTCTGTTCCCAGCAAGTACAGTGTATTGTACAGAAGAGGAGATACTGTTCTTGTCAGTTTCCTAAGCAGAGTTGAACTAGATATGGCCCGTGAGTGTAGGAATCACAGTTCTTTTATTTGAGCAAGCTCACTGTTCTGGCACTTTAGGAGACACAGTACAGTAGAAGAGTGCTTTTTTCTCAAAAGCAGAGGGTGTTTCTTGTAAGGTGAGCTAGCTTTGTTTTCCCAGTCCTAAATGGAGTTGAATCACATGCAGTTTCTGGTCCTAAGAGCAAAAGTTGTTTTCTGGTAAGAAGAGTCACTATTGCGCTCCCTTGCCATACACAGTACAAATAGCACTGGCGTCTGTTCCCAGCAAGTACAGTGTATTGGACTGAAGAGGATCTACTGTTCTTGTCAGTTTCCTAAGCAGAGTTGACCTAGATATGGCCCGTGTGTGTAGGAAGCACAGTTCTTTTGTTCTGAGCAAGCTCACTTTTCTGGCCCTATATGAAACACAGTAGAGTAGAAGAGTGCTCTTTACTCCAAAGCAGAGTGTGTTTCTTGTAAGGCGACCTAGCGTTTGTTTCCCAGTCCTAAATGGAGTTGAATCACATGCAGTTTCTCGTCTTACGAGCAAGAGTTGTTTTCTGGTAAGAAGATTCACTATTGCGCTCCATTGCCATACACATTGGAAATAGCACTTGCGTCTGCTCCCAGCAAGTACAGTGTATTGGACTGAAGAGGAGCTACTGTTCTTGTCAGTTTCCTAAGCAGACTTGAACTAGATATGGCCCGTGTGTGTAGGAAGCACAGTTCATTTGTTCTGAGCAAGCTCACTGTTCGTGCCCCTTAGGAAACACAGAAGAGTAGAAGAGTGCTCTTTTCTCAAAAGCAGAGTGTGTTTCCTGTAAGGTGAGCTAGCGTTTGTTTCCCAGTCCTAAATGGAGTTGAGTCACATGCAGTTTCTGGTCCTACGAGTAGAGTTGTTTTTTGGTAAGAAGAGTCACTATTGCGCTCCCATTGCCATACACAGTGCAAATAGCACTTGCGTCTGTTCCAATCAATTACAGTGTATTGGACTGAAGAAGAGCTACTGTTCTTGTTAGATTCCTAAGCAGAGTTGAACTAGATATGGCCCGTGTGTATAGGAAGCACACTTGTTTTGTTCTGAGCAAGCTCACTTTCTGGCCCTATAGGAAACACAGTAGAGTAGAAGAGTGCTCTTTTCTCAAAAGCAGAGTGTATTTCTTGTAAGGCGAGCTAGCGTTTGCTTCCCAGACCTAAATGGAGTTGAATCACATGCAGTTTCTCATCTTACGAGCAAGAGTTGTTTTCTGGTAAGAAGATTCACTATTGCGCTCGCATTGTCATACACAGGGCAAATAGCACTGGCGTCTGTTCCCAGCATGTACAGTGTATTGGACTGAAGAGGTTCTACTGTTCATGTCAGTTTCCTACGCAGAGTTGAAATAGATATGGCCCGTGTGTGTAGGAAGCACAGGTCTTTTGTTCTGAGCAAGCTCACTGTTCTGGCCCCATAGGAAACACAGTAGAGTAGAAAAGTGCTCTTTTCTCAAAAGCAGAGTGTTTTTCTTGTAAGGCAAGCTAGCGTTTGTTTCCCAGTCCTAAATATAATTGAATCACATGCAGTTTTCTGATGTATGAGCAAGAGTTGTTTTCTGGTAAGAAAAGTCACTATTGTGCTCCCACTGCATTACGCAGTGCAAATAGCACTCGCGTCTGTTCCCAGCAAGTACAGTGTATTGGACTGAAGAGGAGCTACTGTTCTTGTCAGTTTCCTAAGCAGAGTTGAACTAGATATGGCCCGTGTGTGTAGGAAGCACAGTTCTTTTGTTCTGAGCAAGCTCACTTTTCGGACACCATAGGAAACACAATAGAGTATCAGAGTGCTCTTTTCTCAAAAGCAGAGTGTGTTTCTTGTAAGGCGAGCTAGTGTTTGTTTCCCAGTCCTAAAGGAGTTGAATCACATGCAGTTTTTGGTCCTACCAGCAAGAGTTGTTTTCTGGTAAGAAGAGTCACTTTTGCGCTCCCATTGCCATACACAGTGCAAATAGCACTCGACTCTGTTCCCAGCAAATACAGTGTATTGGACTGAAGAGGAGCTACTGTTCTTGTCAGTTTCCTAATCAGAGTTGAACTAGATATCTCCTGTGGGTGTTGGAAGCACAGTTCTTTTGTTCTGAGAAAGCTCACTGTTCGGACCCCATAGGAAACACAGTAGAGTAGAAAAGTGCTCTTTTCTCAAAAGCAGAGTGTGTTTCTTGTAAGGCGAGCTGGCATTTGTTTCCCAGTCCTAAATGGAGTTGAATCACATGCAGTTTCTGGTCCTACAAGCAAGAGTTGTTTTCTGGTAAGAAGAGTCACTATTGCCCTCCCATTGTCATACACAGGGCAAATAGCACTGGCGTCTGTTCCCAGCATGTACAGTGTATTGGACTGAAGAGGAGCTACTGTTCTCGTCAGTTTCCTAAGCAGAGTTGAACTAGATATGGCCCGTGTGAATAGGAAGCACAGTTCTTTTGTTCTGAGCAAGCTCACTGTGCGGACCCCATAGGAAACACAGTGCTCTTTTCTCAAAAGCAGAGTGTGTTTCTTGTAAGGCGAGATAGAGTTTGCTTCCCAGACCTAAATGGAGTTGAATCACATGCAGTTTCTGGTCCTTCAAGCAGGAGTTGTTTTCTGGTGAGAAGAGTCACTATTGCGCTCCCATTGTCGTACACAGGGCAAATAGCACTGGCGTCTGTTCCCAGCATGTACAGTGTATTGGACTGAAGAGGATCTACTTTTCTTGTCAGTTTCCTATGCAGAGTTGAACTAGATATAGCCCGTGTGTGTAGGAAGCACAGTTCTTTTGTTCTGAGCAAGCTCACTGTTCTGGCCCTATAGGAAACACAGTAGAGTATCAGAGTGCTCTTTTCTCAAAAGCAGAGTGTGTTTCTTCTAAGGCGAGCTAGTGTTTGTTTCCAAGTCCTAAATGGAGTTGAATCACATGCAGTTTCTGTTCCTATGCGCAAGAGATGTTTTCTGGTAAGAAGAGTCACTATTGTGCTCCCAATTTCATACACAGGGCAAATAGCACTGGCTTCTGTTCCCAGCATGTACAGTGTGTTGCACTGAAGAGGATCTACCTCTTGTCAGTTTCCTAAGCAGAATTGAACTAGATATGGCCATGTTTGCAGGAAGTATAGTTCTTTTGTTCTGAGCAAGCTCACTCTTCGGAACGGAAAGAAAACACAGTAGAGTAGTAGAGTGCTCTTTTCTCAAACGCAGAGTGTGTTTCTTGTAAGTCGAGCTAGTGTTTTTTCCCAGTCCTAAATGGAGTTGAATCACATGCAGTTTCTGTTCCTAGGAGCAAGAGTTGTTTTTTGGTATTAAGAGTCACTATTGTGCTCCCATTGTCATACACAGGGCAAACAGCACTGGCGTCTGTTCCCAGCATATACAGTGTATTGGACTGAAGAGGATCTACTGTTCTTGTCAGTTTCCTAAGCAGAATTGAACTAGATACGGCCATGTGTGTAGGAAGCACAGTTCTTTTGTTCTGAGCATGCTCACTCTTCTGGAATATAGGAAACACAGTATAGTAGAAGAGTGCTCTTTTCTCAAATGCAGAGTATACTTCTTGTAAGGCGAGCTAGCGTTTGTTTCCCAGTCCTAATTGGAATTGAATCACATGCAGTTTCTGGTCCTACGAGCAAGAGTTGTTTTCTGGTAAGAAGTGTCACTATTGTGCTTCCATTGCCATACCCAGTGCAAATAGCACCCGCGTCTGTTTCCAGCAAGTACAGCGTATTGGACAGAAGAGGAGCTACTGTTCTTGTCAGATTCCTAAGCAGAGTTGAACTAGATATGGCCCGTGTTTGTAGAAAGCACAGTTCTTTTGTTCTGAGCAAGCTCACTGTTCGGACCCATATGAAACACAGTAGAGTAGAAGAGTGCTCTTTTCTCAAAAGCAGAGTGTGTTTCTTGTAAGGCGAGCTAGCGTTTGTTTCCCAGTCTTAAATGGAGTTGAATCACATGCAGTTTCTGATCCTAGGAGCAGGAGTTGTTTTCTGGTAAGAAGAGTCACTATTGCGCTCCCATTGTCATACACAGGGCAAACAGCACTGGCGTCTGTTCCCAGCATATACAGTGTATTGGACTGAAGAGGATCTACTGTTCTTGTCAGTTTCCTAAGCAGAGTTGAACTAGATATGGCCCGTGTGTGTAGGAAGCACAGTTCTTTTGTTCTGAGCAAGCTCACTGTTCTGGCCCTATAGGAAACACAGAAGAGTAGAAGAGTGCTCTTTTCTCAAAAGCAGAGTGTTTTTGTTGTAAAGCTAGCTAGCTTTTGTTTCCCAGTCCTAAATGGAGTTGAATCACATGCAGTTTCTGGTCCTACAAGCAAGAGTTGTTTTCTGGTAAGAAGAGTCACTATTGTGCTTCCATTGCCATACACAGTGCAAATAGCTCTCGCGAATGCTCCCAGCATGTACAGTGTATTGGACTGAAGAGGATCTACTGTTCTTGTCAGATTCCTAAGCAGAGTTGAACTAGATATGGCCCGTGTGTATAGGAAGCACACTTGTTTTGTTCTGAGCAAGCTCACTTTCTGGCCCTATAGGAAACACAGTAGAGTAGAAGAGTGCTCTTTTCTCAAAAGCACAGTGTATTTCTTGTAAGGCGAGCTAGCGTTTGCTTCCCAGACCTAAATGGAGTTGAATCACATGCAGTTTCTCATCTTACGAGCAAGAGTTGTTTTCTGGTAAGAAGATTCACTATTGCGCTCGCATTGTCATACACAGGGCAAATAGCACTGGCGTCTGTTCCCAGCATGTACAGTGTATTGGACTGAAGAGGTTCTACTGTTCTTGTCAGTTTCCTACGCAGAGTTGAAATAGATATGGCCCGTGTGTGTAGGAAGCACAGTTCTTTTGTTCTGAGCAAGCTCACTGTTCTGGCCCTATAGGAAACACAGAAGAGTAGAAGAGTGCTCTTTTCTCAAAAGCAGAGTGTGTTTGTTGTGAAGCTAGCTAGCTTTTGTTTCCCAGTCCTAAATGGAGTTGAATCACATGCAGTTTCTGGTCCTACAAGCAAGAGTTGTTTTCTGGTAAGAAGAGTCACTATTGTGCTCCCATTGCCATACACAGTGCAAATAGCTCTCGCGAATGCTCCCAGCATGTACAGTGTATTGGACTGAAGAGGATCTACTGTTCTTGTCAGTTTCCTAAGCAGAGTTGAACAAGATATGGCCCGTCTGTGTAGGAAGCACAGTTCCTTTGTTCTGAGCAAGCTCACTGTTCTGGCCCTATAGAAAACACAGTACAGTAGAAGAGTGCTCTTTTCTCAAAAGCAGAGTGTTTTTCTTGTAAGGCGAGCTAGCGTTTGTTTCCCAGTCCTAAATGGAGTTGAATCACACCAAGTTTCTGGTCCTAAGAGCAGGAGTTTTTTTCTGGTAAGAAGAGTCACTATTGCGCTTCCATTGCCATACACAGTGCAAATAGCACTCGCGTCTGTTGTCAGCAAGTACAGTGTATAGGACAGAAGAGGAGCTACTGTTCTTGTCAATTTCCTAAGCAGAGTTGAACTAGATATGGCTCGTGTGAGTAGGAAACACAGTTCTTTTGTCCTGAGCAAGCTCACTGTTCGGACCCCATAGGAAACACAGTAGAGTAGAAGAGTGCTCTTTTCTCAAAAGCAGATTGTGTTTCTTGTAAGGCGTGCTAGCCTTTGTTTCCCAGTCCTAAAAGGAGTTGAATCAAATGCAGTTTCTGATCCTAGGAGCAAGAGTTGTTTTCTGGTAAGAAGAGTCATTATTGAGCTCCATTTGTCATACACAGGGCAAATAGCACTGGCGTCTGTTCCCAGCATGTACAGTGTAATGGACTGAAGAGGAACTACTGTTCTTGTGAGTTTCCTAAGCAGAGTTGAACTAGATATAGCCCGTGTGTGTAGGAAGCACAGTTCTTTCTTTCTGAGCAAGCCTACTCTTCTGGCCCTATAGGAAATACAGTAGAGTAGAAGAGTGCTCTTTTCACAAAAGCAGAGTGTGTTTCTTGTAAGGAGAGCTAGCGTTTGTTTCCCAGTCCTAAATGGATTTGAATCACATGCAGTTTTTGGTCCTACAAGCAAGGTATGTTTTCTGGTAAGGAAAGTCACTATTCGCTCCCTTTGCCATACACAATGCAAATAGCACTCGCGTCTGTTCCCAGCAAGTACAGTGTATTGGACTGAAGAGGAGCTACTGTTCTTGTAATTTTCCTAAGCAGAGTTGAACTAGATATGGCCAGTGTGTGTAAGAAGCACAGTTCTTTTGTTCTGAGCAAGCTCAGTTTCTGGCCCTATAGGAAACACAGTAGAGTAGAAGAGTGCTCTTTTCTCAAAAGCAGAGTGTGTTTATTGTAAGGCGAGCTAGCGTTTGTTTCCCAGTCCTAAATGGAGTTGAATCACATGCAGTTTCTGGTCCTATGAGCAAGAGTTGTTTTCTGGTCAGAAGAGTCACTATTGCGCTTCCATTGCCACACCCAGTGCAAATAGCACTCACATCTGTTCCCAGCAAGTACAGTGTATTGGACCGAAGAGGGGATACTGTTCTTGTCAGTCCTAAGCAGAGTTAAACTAGATATGACCCGTGTGTGTAGGAAGCACAGTTCTTTGTTCTGAGCAAGCTCACTGTTCTTGCCCTATAGGAAACAGAGTAGAGTAGAAGAGTGCTCTTTTCTCAAAAGCAGAGTGTGTTTCTTGTAAGGCGAGCTAGCCTTTGTTTCCCAGTCCTAAATGGAGTTGAATCACATGCAGTTTCTGGTCCTACGAGCAAGAGTTGTTTTCTGGTAAGAAGAGTCACTATTGTGCTACCATTGCCATACACAGTGCAAGTAGCACTCGCGTCTGTTCCCAGCAAGTACAGTGTATTGTACAGAAGAGGAGATACTGTTCTTGTCAGTTTCCTAAGCAGAGTTGAACTAGATATGGCCCGTGAGTGTAGGAATCACAGTTCTTTTATTTGAGCAAGCTCACTGTTCTGACACTTTAGGAGACACAGTACAGTAGAAGAGTGCTTTTTTCTCAAAAGCAGAGGGTGTTTCTTGTAAGGTGAGCTAGCTTTGTTTTCCCAGTCCTAAATGGAGTTGAATCACATGCAGTTTCTGGTCCTAAGAGCAAAAGTTGTTTTCTGGTAAGAAGAGTCACTATTGCGCTCCCATTGCCATACACAGTACAAATAGCACTGGCGTCTGTTCCCAGCAAGTACAGTGTATTGGACTGAAGAGGAGATACTGTTCTTGTCAGTTTCCTAAGCAGAGTTGAACTAGATATGGCCCATGTGTGTAAAAAGCACAGTTCTTTTGTTCTGAGCAAGCTCACTGTTCGGACCCCATAGGAAACACAGTAGAGTAGAAGAGTGCTCTTTTCTCAAAAGCCGAGTGTGTTTAGTGTAAGGCGACCTAGCGTTTGCTTCCCAGACCTAAATGGAGTTGAATCACATGCAGTTTCTGGTCCTACGAGCAAGAGTTGTTTTCTGGTAAGAAGAGTCACTATCGCTCTCGCATTGTTATAAACAGGGCAAATAGCACTGGCGTCTGTTCCCAGCCTGTACAGTGTATTGGACTGAAGAGGATCTACTGTTCTTGTCAGTTTCCTAAGCAGAGTTGAACTAGATATGGCCCGTGTGTGTAGGAAGCACAGTTCTTTTGTTCTGAGCAAGCTCACTTTTCTGGCCCTATATGAAACACAGTAGAGTAGAAGAGTGCTCTTTACTCCAAAGCAGAGTGTGTTTCTTGTAAGGCGACCTAGCGTTTGTTTCCCAGTCCTAAATGGAGTTGAATCACATGCAGTTTCTCGTCTTACGAGCAAGAGTTGTTTTCTGGTAAGAAGATTCACTATTGCGCTCCATTGCCATACACATTGTAAATAGCACTTGCATCTGCTCCCAGCAAGTACAGTGTATTGGACTGAAGAGGAGCTACTGTTCTTGTCAGTTTCCTAAGCAGACTTGAACTAGATATGGCCCGTGTGTGTAGGAAGCACATTTCATTTGTTCTGAGCAAGCTCACTGTTCGGGCCCCTTAGGAAACACAGAAGAGTAGAAGAGTGCTCTTTTCTCAAAAGCAGAGTGTGTTTCCTGTAAGGTGAGCTAGCGTTTGTTTCCCAGTCCTAAATGGAGTTGAGTCACATGCAGTTTCTGGTCCTACGAGTAGAGTTGTTTTTTGGTAAGAAGAGTCACTATTGCGCTCCCATTGCCATACACAGTGCAAATAGCACTTGCGTCTGTTCCAATCAATTACAGTGTATTGGACTGAAGAAGAGCTACTGTTCTTGTCAGATTCCTAAGCAGAGTTGAACTAGATATGGCCCGTGTTTGTAGAAAGCACAGTTCTTTTGTTCTGAGCAAGCTCACTGTTCGGACCCATAGGAAACACAGTAGAGTAGAAGAGTGCTCTTTTCTCAAAAGCAGAGTGTGTTTCTTGTAAGGCGAGCTAGCGTTTGTTTCCCAGTCTTAAATGGAGTTGAATCACATGCAGTTTCTGATCCTAGGAGCAGGAGTTGTTTTCTGGTAAGAAGAGTCACTATTGCGCTCCCATTGTCATACACAGGGCAAACAGCACTGGCGTCTGTTCCCAGCATATACAGTGTATTGGACTGAAGAGGATCTACTGTTCTTGTCAGTTTCCTAAGCAGAGTTGAACTAGATATGGCCCATGTGTGTAGGAAGCACAGTTCTTTTGTTCTGAGCAAGCTCACTGTTCTGGCCCTATAGGAAACACAGAAGAGTAGAAGAGTGCTCTTTTCTCAAAAGCAGAGTGTTTTTGTTGTAAAGCTAGCTAGCTTTTGTTTCCCAGTCCTAAATGGAGTTGAATCACATGCAGTTTCTGGTCCTACAAGCAAGAGTTGTTTTCTGGTAAGAAGAGTCACTATTGTGCTTCCATTGCCATACACAGTGCAAATAGCTCTCGCGAATGCTCCCAGCATGTACAGTGTATTGGACTGAAGAGGATCTACTGTTCTTGTCAGATTCCTAAGCAGAGTTGAACTAGATATGGCCCGTGTGTATAGGAAGCACACTTGTTTTGTTCTGAGCAAGCTCACTTTCTGGCCCTATAGGAAACACAGTAGAGTAGAAGAGTGCTCTTTTCTCAAAAGCAGAGTGTATTTCTTGTAAGGCGAGCTAGCGTTTGCTTCCCAGACCTAAATGGAGTTGAATCACATGCAGTTTCTCATCTTACGAGCAAGAGTTGTTTTCTGGTAAGAAGATTCACTATTGCGCTCGCATTGTCATACACAGGGCAAATAGCACTGGCGTCTGTTCCCAGCATGTACAGTGTATTGGACTGAAGAGGTTCTACTGTTCTTGTCAGTTTCCTACGCAGAGTTGAAATAGATATGGCCCGTGTGTGTAGGAAGCACAGGTCTTTTGTTCTGAGCAACCTCACTGTTCTGGCCCCATAGGAAACACAGTAGAGTAGAAAAGTGCTCTTTTCTCAAAAGCAGAGTGTTTTTCTTGTAAGGCAAGCTAGCGTTTGTTTCCCAGTCCTAAATATAATTGAATCACATGCAGTTTTCTGATGTATGAGCAAGAGTTGTTTTCTGGTAAGAAAAGTCACTATTGTGCTCCCACTGCATTACGCAGTGCAAATAGCACTGGCGTCTGTTCCCAGCAAGTACAGTGTATTGGACTGAAGAGGAGCTACTGTTCTTGTCAGTTTCCTAAGCAGAGTTGAACTAGATATGGTCCGTGTGTGTAGGAAGCACAGTTCTTTTGTTCTGAGCAAGCTCACTTTTCGGACACCATAGGAAACACAGTAGAGTAGAAGAGTGCTCTTTTCTCAAAAGCAGAGTGTGTTTCTTGTAAGGCGAGCTAGTGTTTGTTTCCCAGTCCTAAAGGAGTTGAATCACATGCAGTTTTTGGTCCTACCAGCAAGAGTTGTTTTCTGGTAAGAAGAGTCACTTTTGCGCTCCCATTGCCATACACAGTGCAAATAACGCTCGACTCTGTTCCCAGCAAATACAGTGTATTGGACTGAAGAGGAGCTACTGTTCTTGTCAGTTTCCTAATCAGAGTTGAACTAGATATCTCCTGTGTGTGTTGGAAGCACAGTTCTTTTGTTCTGAGAAAGCTCACTGTTTGGACCCCATAGGAAACACAGTAGAGTAGAAAAGTGCTCTTTTCTCAAAAGCAGAGTGTGTTTCTTGTAAGGCGAGCTGGCATTTGTTTCCCAGTCCTAAATGGAGTTGAATCACATGCAGTTTCTGGTCCTACAAGCAAGAGTTGTTTTCTGGTAAGAAGAGTCACTATTGCCCTCCCATTGTCATACACAGGGCAAATAGCACTGGTGTCTGTTCCCAGCATGTACAGTGTATTGGACTGAAGAGGAGCTACTGTTCTAGTCAGTTTCCTAAGCAGAGTTGAACTAGATATGGCCCGTGTGTATAGGAAGCACAGTTCTTTTGTTCTGAGCAAGCTCACTGTGCGGACCCCATAGGAAACACAGTGCTCTTTTCTCAAAAGCAGAGTGTGTTTCTTGTAAGGCGAGATAGAGTTTGCTTCCCAGACCTAAATGGAGTTGAATCACATGCAGTTTCTGGTCCTACAAGCAGGAGTTGTTTTCTGGTAAGAAGAGTCACTATTGCCCTCCCATTGTCGTACACAGGGCAAATAGCACTGGCGTCTGTTCCCAGCATGTACAGTGTATTGGACTGAAGAGGATCTACTTTTCTTGTCAGTTTCCTATGCAGAGTTGAACTAGATATAGCCCGTGTGTGTAGGAAGCACAGTTCTTTTGTTCTGAGCAAGCTCACTGTTCTGGCCCTATAGGAAACACAGTAGAGTATCAGAGTGCTCTTTTCTCAAAAGCAGAGTGTGTTTCTTGTAAGGCGAGCTAGTGTTTGTTTCCAAGTCCTAAATGGAGTTGAATCACATGCAGTTTCTGTTCCTACGCGCAAGAGATGTTTTCTGGTAAGAAGAGTCACTATTGTGCTCCCAATTTCATACACAGGGAAAATAGCACTGGCTTCTGTTCCCAGCATGTACAGTGTGTTGCACTGAAGAGGATCTACTGTTCTTGTCAGTTTCCTAAGCAGAATTGAACTAGATATGGCCATGTTTGCAGGAAGTGTAGTTCTTTTGTTCTGAGCAAGCTCACTGTTCGGACCGCATAGAAAACACAGTAGAGTACTAGAGTGCTCTTTTCTCAAAAGCAGAGTGTGTTTCTTGTAAGTCGAGCTAGTGGTTTTTTCCCAGTCCTAAATGGAGTTGAATCACATGCAGTTTCTGTTCCTAGGAGCAAGAGTTGTTTTTTGGTAAGAAGAGTCACTATTGTGCTCCCATTGTCATACACAAGGCAAATAGCACTGGCGTCTGTTCCCAGAATGTACAGTGTATTGGACTGAAGAGGATCTACTGTTCTTGTCAGTTTCCTAAGCAGAATTGAACTAGATATGGCCGTGTGTGTAGGAAGCCCAGTTCTTTTGTTCTGAGCAAGTTCACTATTCTGGCGCTATAGGAAACATGTAGAGTAGAAGAGTGCTCTTTTCTCAAAAGCAGAGTGTGTTTCTTGTAAGGCGAGTTAGCGTTTGTGTCCCAGTCCTAAATGGAGTTGAATAACATGCAGTTTTGGGTCCGACGAGCAAGAGTTATTTTCTGGTAAGGAAAGTCACTATTGCGCTCCCATTGCATTACACAGTGCAAACGGCACTCGCGTCTGTTCCCAGCAATTACAGTGTATTGGAATGAAGAGGATCTACTGTTCTTGTCAGTTTCCTAAGCAGAGTTGAACTAGATATAGCCCGTGTGTGTAGGAAGCACAGTTCTTTCTTTCTGAGCAAGCCTACTCTTCTGGCCCTATAGGAAACACAGTAGAGTAGAAGAGTGCTCTTTTCTCAAAAGCAGAGTGTGTTTCTTGTAAGGCGAGCTAGCGTTTGTTTCACAGTCCTAAATGGAGTTGAATCACATTCAGTTTTTGGTCCTACGAGCAAGGGATGTTTTCTGGTAAGGAAAGTCACTACTGTGTTCCCTTTGCCATACACAGTCCAAATAGCACTGGTGTCTGTTCCCAGCAAGTACAGTGTATTGGACTGAAGAGAGGCTACTGTTCTTGTCAGTTTCCTAAACAGAGTTGAACAAGATATGCCCCGTGTGTGTAGGAATCACAGTTCTTTTATTTGAGCAAGCTCACTTTTCTGGCCCTTTAGGAGACACAGTACAGTAGAAGAGTGCTCTTTTCTCAAAAGCAGAGTGTGTTTCTTGTAAGGTGAGCTAGCTTTGGTTTCCCAGTCCTAAAGGAGTTGAATCACATGCAGTTTTTGGTCCTACCAGCAAGAGTTGTTTTCTGGTAAGAAGAGTCACTTTTGCGCTCCCATTGCCATACACAGTGCAAATAGCACTCGACTCTGTTCCCAGCAATTACAGTGTATTGGACTGAAGAGGAGCTACTGTTCTTGTCAGTTTCCTAATCAGAGTTGAACTAGATATCTCCCGTGTGTGTAGGAAGCACAGTTCTTTTGTTCTGAGAAAGCTCACTGTTCGGACCCCATAGGAAACACAGTAGAGTAGAAAAGTGCTCTTTTCTCAAAAGCAGAGTGTGTTTCTTGTAAGGCGAGCTGGCATTTGTTTCCCAGTCCTAAAAGGAGTTGAATCACATGCAGTTTCTGGTCCTACAAGCAAGAGTTGTTTTCTGGTAAGAAGAGTCAATATTGCCCTCCCATTGTCATACACAGGGCAAATAGCACTGGCGTCTGTTCCCAGCATGTACAGTGTATTGGACTGAAGAGGAGCTACTGTTCTTGTCAGTTTCCTAAGCAGAATTGAACTAGATACGGCCATGTGTGTAGCACAGTTCTTTTGTTCTGAGCATGCTCACTGTTCTGGCCCTATAGGAAACACAGTAGAGTAGAAGAGTGCTCTTTTCTCAAAAGCAGAGTATTTTTCTTGTAAGGTGAGCTAGCATTTGTTTCCCACCCCTAAATGGAGTTGAATCACATGCAGTTTTTGGTCCTACGAGCAAGAGTTGTTTTCTGGTAAGGAAAGTCACTATTGCGCTCCCTTTGCCATACACATCGCAAATAGCACTCACGTCTGTTCCCAACAAGTACAGTGTATTGGACTAAAGAGGAGCTACTGTTCTCGTCAGTTTCCTAAGCAGAGTTGAACTAGATATGGCCCGTGTGTATAGGAAGCACAGTTCTTTTGTTCTCAGCAAGCTCACTGTGCGGACCCCATAGGAAACACAGTGCTCTTTTCTCAAAAGCAGAGTGTGTTTCTTGTAAGGCGAGATAGAGTTTGCTTCCCAGACCTAAATGGAGTTGAATCACATGCAGTTTCTGGTCCTACAAGCAGGAGTTGTTTTCTGGTAAGAAGAGTCACTATTGCGTTCCCATTGTCGTACACAGGGCAAATAGCACTGGCGTCTGTTCCCAGCATGTACAGTGTATTGGACTGAAGAGGATCTACTTTTCTTGTCAGTTTCCTATGCAGAGTTGAACTAGATATAGCCCGTGTGTGTAGGAAGCACAGTTCTTTTGTTCTGAGCAAGCTCACTGTTCTGGCCCTATAGGAAACACAGTAGAGTATCAGAGTGCTCTTTTCTCAAAAGCAGAGTGTGTTTCTTGTAAGGCGAGCTAGTGTTTGTTTCCAAGTCCTAAATGGAGTTGAATCACATGCAGTTTCTGTTC
>NW_026738491.1:0-14000 GCF_949786415.1 Peromyscus eremicus
TTGCTGGGAACAGATGCGAGTGCTATTCGCACTGTGTATGGCAAATGGAGCACAAAAGTGACTCTTTTTTACCACAAAACAACTCTTGCTCATAGGACCAGAAACTGCATGTGATTGAAATCCTTTTCTGACTGGGAAACAAACACTAGCTCGCCTTGCAAGAAACACACTCTGCTTTTGAGAAAAGAGCACTCTTCTAATCTACTGTGTTTCCTATAGGGCCAGAAGAGTAAGCTTGCTCAGAACAAAAGAACTGTGCTTCCGACACACGGGCCATATCTAGTTCAACTCTGCTTAGGAAACTGACAAGAACAGTAGCTTCTCTTTAGTCCAATACACTGTACTTGCTGGGAATAGACGCCAGTGCTATTTGCATTGTGTATGGCAAATGGAGCGCAATAATGAGTCTTATTACCAGAAAACAACTCTTGCTCGCAGGACCGGAAACTGCATGTGATTCAACTGCATTTTTGACTGGGAAACAAACACTAACTCGCCTTACAAGAAAAACACTCTGCTTTTGAGGAAAGAGCACTCTTCTAATCTACTGTGTTTCCTATAGGGCCAGAACAGTGAGCTTGCTCAGAACAAAACAACTGTGACTCCTACACACGGGCCATATCTACTTCAACTCTGCTTAGGAAACTGACAAGAACAGTAGCTTCTCTTCAGTGCAATACACTGTACTTTCTGGGAGCAGACGCCAGTGCTATTTGTACTGTGTATGCTGAATGGAGCACAAAAATGACTCTTTTTTTAACCACAAAACAACTCTTCCTCATAGGACCAGAAACTGCATGTGATTCAAATCCTTTTCTGACTGGGAAACAAACACTAGCTCGCCTTACAAGAAACACACTCTGCTTTTGAGAAAAGAGCATTCTTCTACTCTACTGTGTTTCCTATAGGGCCAGAACAGTGTGCTTGCTCAGAAGAAAAGAACTGTGCTTCCGACACACGGGCCATATCTACTTCAACTCTGCTTAGGAAACTGACAAGAACAGTAGCTTCTCTTCAGTCCAATACACTGTACTTGCTGGGAACAGACGCTAGTGCTATTTGCACTGTGTGTGGCAAAAGGAGCGCAATAGTGACTCTTCTTACCAGAAAACAACTCTTGCTCGTAGGACCGGAAACTGCATGTGATTCAACTGCATTTTTGACTGGGAAACAAACACTAACTCGCCTTACAAGAAACACACTCTGCTTTTGAGAAAAGAGCACTCTTCTAATCTACTGTGTTTCCTATAGGGCCAGAACAGTGAGCTTGCTCAGAACAAAAGAACTGTGACTCCGACACACGGGCCATATCTACTTCAACTCTGTTTAGGAAACTGACAAGAACAGTAGCTTCAATTCAGTCCAATACACTGTATTTGCTGGGATGAGACACTAGTGGTATTTGCACTGTGTATGTAAAAGGGAGCACAATAGTGACTCTTCTTAGCAGAAAACAACTCTTGCTCATAGGACCAGAAACTGCATGTGATTGAAATCCTTTTCTGACTGGGAAACAAACACTAGCTCGCCTTACAAGAAACACACTCTGCTTTTGAGAAAAGAGCATTCTTCTACACTACTGTGTTTCCTACAGGGCCAGAACAGTGTGCTTGCTCAGAACAAAAGAACTGTGCTTCCGACACACAGGCCATATATACTTCAACTCTGCTTAGGAAACTGTCAAGAACAGTAGCTTCTCTTCAGTCTAATACACTGTACTTGCTGGGAACAAATGCGAGTGATATTTGCACTATGTATGGCAAATGGAGCGCAATAGTGACTCTTCTTAGCAGAAAGCAACTCTTTCTCGTAGGACTAGAAACTGCATGTGATTCAACTCCGATTAGGACTGGGAAACAAACACTAGCTCGCCTTGCAAGAAACACACTCTGCTTTTGAGAAAAGAGCACTCTTCTAATCTACTATGTTTCCTATAGGGCCAGAACAATGAGCTTGCTCAGAAAAAAAGAACTGTGCTTCCGACACACGGGCCATATCTAGTTCAACTCTGATTAGGAAACTGACAAGAACAGTAACTTCTCTTCAGTCCAATACACTGTACTTGTTGGGAACAGACACGAGTGCTATTTGCACTGTGTATGGCGAATGGAGCACAAAAGTGTCCCTTTTACCACAAAACAACTCTTGCTCATAGGACCAGAAACTGCATGTGATTGAAATCCTTTTCTGACTGGGAAACAAACACTAGCTTGACTTACAAGAAACACACTCTGCTTTTGAGAAAAAAGCGTTCTTCTACTCTACTGTGTTTCCTATAGGGCCAGGACAGTGTGCTTGCTCAGAACAAAAGAACTGTGCTTCCAACAAACGGGCCATATCTATTTCAACTCTGCTTAGGAAACTGACAAGAACAGTAGCTTCTCTTCAGTCCAATACACTGTACTTGCTCACAACAGACGCCAGTGCTATTTGCACTGTGTATGGCAAATGGAGCGCAATAGTGACTCCTCTTACCAGAAAACAACTCTTGCTCGTAGGACCAGAAACTGCATGTGATTCAACTGCATTTCTGACTGGGAAACAAACACTAGCTCGCCTTGCAAGAAACACACTCTGCTTTTGAGAAAAGAGCACTCTTCTAATCTGCTGTGTTTCCTATAGGGCCAGAAGAGTAAGCTTGCTCAGAACAAAAGAACTGTGCTTCCGACACACGGGCCATATCTAGTTCAACTCTGCTTAGGAAACTGACAAGAACAGTAGCTTCTCTTTAGTCCAATACACTGTACTTGCTGGGAATAGACGCCAGTGCTATTTGCATTGTGTATGGCAAATGGAGCGCAATAATGACTCTTCTTACCAGAAAACAACTCTTGCTCGTAGGACCGGAAACTGCATGTGATTCAACTGCATTTTTGACTGGGAAACAAACACTAACTCGCCTTACAAGAAAAACACTCTGCTTTTGAGGAAAGAGCACTCTTCTAATCTACTGTGTTTCCTATAGGGCCAGAACAGTGAGCTTGCTCAGAACAAAACAACTGTGACTCCGACACACGGGCCATATCTACTTCAACTCTGTTTAGGAAACTGACAAGAACAGTAGCTTCTCTTCAGTCCAATACACTGTACTTGCTGGGAACAGACGCCAGTGCTATTTGTACTGTGTATGCTGAATGGAGCACAAAAATGACTCTTTTTTTAACCACAAAACAACTCTTCCTCATAGCACCAGAAAGTGCATGTGATTGAAATCCTTTTCTGACTGGGAAACAAACACTAGCTCGCCTTACAAGAAACACACTCTGCTTTTGGAAAAGAGCATTCTTCTACTCTACTGTGTTTCCTATAGGGCCAGAACAGTGTGCTTGCTCAGAACAAAAGAACTGTGCTTCCGACACACGGGCCATATCTACTTCAACTCTGCTTAGGAAACGGACAAGAACAGTAGTTTCTCTTCAGTCCAATACACTGTACTTGCTGGGAACAGACGCTAGTGCTATTTGCACTGTGTGTGGCAAAAGGAGCGCAATAGTGACTCTTCTTACCAGAAAACATCTCTTGCTCGTAGGACCAGAAACTGCATGTGATTCAACTGCATTTCTGACTGGGAAACAAACACTAACTCGCCTTACAAGAAACACACTCTGCTTTTGAGAAAAGAGCACTCTTCTAATCTACTGTGTTTCCTATAGGGCCAGAACAGTGAGCTTGCTCAGAACAAAAGAACTGTGCTTCCAACACACGGGCCATATCTAGTTCAACTCTGCTTAGGAAACTGACAAGAACAGTAGCTTCTCTTCAGTCCAATACACTGTACTTGCTGGGAACAGACGCTAGTGCTATTTGTACTGTGTATGCTGAATGGAGCACAAAAATGACTATTTTTTTAACCACAAAACAACTCTTCCTCATAGGACCAGAAATGCATGTGATTCAAATCCTTTTCTGACTGGGAAACAAACACTAGCTCGCCTTACAAGAAACACACTCTGCTTTTGAGAAAAGAGCATTCTTTTACTCTACTGTGTTTCCTATAGGGCCAGAACAGTGAGCTTGCTCAGAACAAAAGAACTGTGCTTCCGACACACGGGCCATATCTAGTTCAACTCTGCTTAGGAAACTGACAAGAACAGTAGCTTCTCTTCAGTCCAATACACTGTACTTGCTGGGAACAGACGCTAGTGCTATTTGCACTGTGTATAGCAAAAGGAGCTCAATAGTGACTCTTCTTACCAGAAAACAACTCTTGCTCGTAGGACCAGAAACTGCATGTGATTCAACTCAATTTCTGACTGGGAAACAAACACTAACTCGCCTTACAAGAAACACACTCTGCTTTTGAGAAAAGAGCACTCTTCTAATCTACTGTGTTTCCTATAGGGCCAGAACAGTGAGCTTGCTCAGAACAAAAGAACTGTGACTCCGACACACGGGCCACATGTACTTCAACTCTGTTTAGGAAACTGACAAGAACAGTAGCTTCTCTTCAGTCCAATACACTGTACTTGCTGGGAACAGACACTAGTGCTATTTGCACTGTGTATGTAAATGGGAGCGCAATAGTGACTCTTCTTAGCAGAAAACAACTCTTGCACATAGGACCAGAAACTGCATGTGATTGAAATCCTTTTCTGACTGGGAAACAAACACTAGCTCGCCTTACAAGAAACACACTCTGCTTTTGAGAAAAGAGCATTCTTCTACTCTACTGTGTTTCCTACAGGGCCAGAACAGTGTGCTTGCTCAGAACAAAAGAACTGTGCTTCCGACACACAGGCCATATATACTTCAACTCTGCTTAGGAAACTGTCAAGAACAGTAGCTTCTCTTCAGTCTAATACAGTGTACTTGCTGGGAACAAACGCGAGTGCTATTTGCACTGTGTATGGCAAATGGAGCGCAATAGTGACTCTTCTTAGCAGAAAACAACTCTTGCTCGTAGGACTAGAAACTGCATGTGATTCAAGTCCGATTAGGACTGGGAAACAAACACTAGCTCGCCTTGCCAGAAACAAACTCTGCTTTTGAGAAAAGAGCACTCTTCTAATCTACTGTGTTTCCTATAGGGCCAGAACAGTGAGCTTGCTCAGAACAAAAGAACTGTGCTTCCAACACACGGGCCATATCTAGTTCAACTCTGTTTAGGAAACTGACAAGAACAGTAGCTTCTCTTCAGTCCAATGCACTGTACTTGTTGGGAACAGACACGAGTGCTATTTGCACTGTGTATGGCGAATGCAGCACAAAAGAGACTCTTTTTACCACAAAACAACTCTTGCTCAGAGGACCAGAAACTGCATGTGATTGAAATCCTTTTCTGACTGGGAAACAAACACTAGCTCGCCTTACAAGAAACACACTCTGCTTTTGGAATAGAGCATTCTTCTACTCTACTGTGTTTCCTATAGGGCCAGAACAGTGTGCTTGCTCAGAACAAAAGAACTGTGCTTCCGACACACGGGCCATATCTACTTCAACTCTGCTTAGGAAACGGACAAGAACAGTAGCTTCTCTTCAGTCCAATACACTGTACTTGCTGGGAACAGACGCTAGTGCTATTTGCACTGTGTGTGGCAAAAGGAGCGCAATAGTGACTCTTCTTACCAGAAAACATCTCTTGCTCGTAGGACCAGAAACTGCATGTGATTCAACTGCATTTCTGACTGGGAAACAAACACTAACTCGCCTTACAAGAAACACACTCTGCTTTTGAGAAAAGAGCACTCTTCTAATCTACTGTGTTTCCTATAGGGCCAGAACAGTGAGCTTGCTCAGAACAAAAGAACTGTGCTTCCAACACACGGGCCATATCTAGTTCAACTCTGCTTAGGAAACTGACAAGAACAGTAGCTTCTCTTCAGTCCAATACACTGTACTTGCTGGGAACAGACGCTAGTGCTATTTGTACTGTGTATGCTGAATGGAGCACAAAAATGACTATTTTTTTAACCACAAAACAACTCTTCCTCATAGGACCAGAAATGCATGTGATTCAAATCCTTTTCTGACTGGGAAACAAACACTAGCTCGCCTTACAAGAAACACACTCTGCTTTTGAGAAAAGAGCATTCTTTTACTCTACTGTGTTTCCTATAGGGCCAGAACAGTGAGCTTGCTCAGAACAAAAGAACTGTGCTTCCGACACACGGGCCATATCTAGTTCAACTCTGCTTAGGAAACTGACAAGAACAGTAGCTTCTCTTCAGTCCAATACACTGTACTTGCTGGGAACAGAAGCTAGTGCTATTTGCACTGTGTATAGCAAAAGGAGCTCAATAGTGACTCTTCTTACCAGAAAACAACTCTTGCTCATAGGACCAGAAACTGCATGTGATTCAACTCAATTTCTGACTACGAAACAAACACTAACTCGCCTTACAAGAAACACACTCTGCTTTTGAGAAAAGAGCACTCTTCTAATCTACTGTGTTTCCTATAGGGCCAGAACAGTGAGCTTGCTCAGAACAAAAGAACTGTGACTCCGACACACGGGCCACATGTACTTCAACTCTGTTTAGGAAACTGACAAGAACAGTAGCTTCTCTTCAGTCCAATACACTGTACTTGCTGGGAACAGACACTAGTGCTATTTGCACTGTGTATGTAAATGGGAGCGCAATAGTGACTCTTCTTAGCAGAAAACAACTCTTGCACATAGGACCAGAAACTGCATGTGATTGAAATCCTTTTCTGACTGGGAAACAAACACTAGCTCGCCTTACAAGAAACACACTCTGCTTTTGAGAAAAGAGCATTCTTCTACTCTACTGTGTTTCCTACAGGCCCAGAACAGTGTGCTTGCACAGAACAAAAGAACTGTGCTTCCGACACACAGGCCATATATACTTCAACTCTGCTTAGGAAACTGTCAAGAACAGTAGCTTCTCTTCAGTCTAATACAGTGTACTTGCTGGGAACAAACGCGAGTGCTATTTGCACTGTGTATGGCAAATGGAGCGCAATAGTGACTCTTCTTAGCAGAAAACAACTCTTGCTCGTAGGACTAGAAACTGCATGTGATTCAAGTCCGATTAGGACTGGGAAACAAACACTAGCTCGCCTTGCAAGAAACAAACTCTGCTTTTGAGAAAAGAGCACTCTTCTAATCTACTGTGTTTCCTATAGGGCCAGAAGAGTAAGCTTGCTCAGAACAAAAGAACTGTGCTTCCGACACACGGGCCATATCTAGTTCAACTCTGCTTAGGAAACTGACAAGAACAGTAGCTTCTCTTCAGTGCAATACACTGTACTTTCTGGGAGCAGACGCCAGTGCTATTTGTGCTGTGTATGCTGAATGGAGCACAAAAATGACTCTTTTTTTAACCACAAAACAACTCTTCCTCATAGGACCAGAAACTGCATGTGATTCAAATCCTTTTCTGACTGGGAAACATACACTAGCTCGCCTTACAAGAAACACACTCTGCTTTTGAGAAAAGAGCATTCTTCTACTCTACTGTGTTTCCTATAGGGCCAGAACAGTGTGCTTGCTCAGAACAAAAGAACTGTGCTTCCGACACACGGGCCATATCTACTTCAACTCTGCTTAGGAAACTGACAAGAACAGTAGCTTCTCTTTAGTCCAATACACTGTACTTGCTGGGAACAGACGCTAGTGCTATTTGCACTGTGTGTGGCAAAAGGAGCGCAATAGTGACTCTTCTTACCAGAAAACAACTCTTGCTCGTAGGACCGGAAACTGCATGTGATTCAACTGCATTTTTGACTGGGAAACAAACACTAACTCGCCTTACAAGAAACACACTCTGCTTTTGAGAAAAGAGCACTCTTCTAATCTACTGTGTTTCCTATAGGGCCAGAACAGTGAGCTTGCTCAGAACAAAAGAACTGTGACTCCGACACACGGGCCATATCTACTTCAACTCTGTTTAGGAAACTGACAAGAACAGTAGCTTCAATTCAGTCCAATACACTGTATTTGCTGGGATGAGACACTAGTGGTATTTGCACTGTGTATGTAAAAGGGAGCGCAATAGTGACTCTTCTTAGCAGAAAACAACTCTTGCACATAGGACCAGAAACTGCATGTGATTGAAATCCTTTTCTGACTGGGAAACAAACACTAGCTCGCCTTACAAGAAACACACTCTGCTTTTGAGAAAAGAGCATTCTTCTACACTACTGTGTTTCCTACAGGGCCAGAACAGTGTGCTTGCTCAGAACAAAAGAACTGTGCTTCCGACACACAGGCCATATATACTTCAACTCTGCTTAGGAAACTGTCAAGAACAGTAGCTTCTCTTCAGTCTAATACACTGTACTTGCTGGGAACAAATGCGAGTGCTATTTGCACTATGTATGGCAAATGGAGCGCAATAGTGACTCTTCTTAGCAGAAAACAACTCTTGCTCGTAGGACTAGAAACTGCATGTGATTCAACTCCGATTAGGACTGGGAAACAAACACTAGCTCGCCTTGCAAGAAACACACTCTGCTTTTGAGAAAAGAGCACTCTTCTAATCTACTAGGTTTCCGCTCAGAAAAAAAGAACTGTGCTTCCAACACACGGGCCATATCTAGTTCAACTCTGATTAGGAAACTGACAAGAACAGTAACTTCTCTTCAGTCCAATACACTGTACTTGTTGGGAACAGACACGAGTGCTATTTGCACTGTGTATGGCGAATGCAGCACAAAAGTGACTCTTTTTACCACAAAACAACTCTTGCTCATAGGACCAGAAACTGCATGTGATTGAAATCCTTTTCTGACTGGGAAACAAACACTAGCTTGACTTACAAGAAACACACTCTGCTTTTGAGAAAAGAGCATTCTTCTACTCTACTGTGTTTCCTATAGGGCCAGGAAAGTGTGCTTGCTCAGAACAAAAGAACTGTGCTTCCGAAAAACGGGCCATATCTATTTCAACTCTGCTTAGGAAACTGACAAGAACAGTAGCTTCTCTTCAGACCAATACACTGTACTTGCTCACAACAGACGCCAGTGCTATTTGCACTGTGTATGCTGAATGGAGCGCAATAGTGACTCCTCTTACCAGAAAACATCTCTTGCTCATAGGACCAGAAACTGCATGTGATTCAACTGCATTTCTGACTGGGAAACAAACACTAACTCGCCTTACAAGAAAAACACTCTGCTTTTGAGAAAAGAGCACTCTTCTAATCTACTGTGTTTCCTGTAGGGTCAGAAGAGTGAGCTTGCTGAGAACAAAAGAAGTGTGCTTCCGACACACGGGCCATATCTAGTTCAACTCTGCTTAGGAAACAGACAAGAACAGTAGCTTCTCTTCACTCTAATACACTGTACTTGCTGGGAAGAGACACGAGTGCTATTTGCACTGTGTATGGCAAATGGAGCGCAATAGTGACTCTTCTTACCAGAAAACAACTCTTACTCGTACTACCAGAAACTGCATGTGATTTAACTCCGTTTAGGACTGGGAAACAAACACTAGCTCGCCTTGCAAGAAACACACTCTGCTTTTGAGAAAAGAGCACTCTTCTAATCTACTGTGTTTCCTATAGGGCCAGAAGAGTAAGCTTGCTCAGAACAAAAGAACTGTGCTTCCGACACACGGGCTATATCTAGTTCAACTCTGCTTAGGAAACTGACAAGAACAGTAGCTTCTCTTCAGTCCAATACACTGTACTTGCTGGGAACAGACGCCAGTGCTATTTGTACTGTGTATGCTGAATGGAGCACAAAAATGACTCTTTTTTTAACCACAAAGCAACTCTTCCTCATAGGACCAGAAACTGCATGTGATTCAAATCCTTTTCTGACTGGGAAACAAACACTAGCTCGCCTTACAAGAAACACACTCTGCTTTTGAGAAAAGCGCATTCTTCTACTGTACTGTGTTTCCTATAGGGCCAGAACAGTGTGCTTGCTCAGAACAAAAGAACTGTGCTTCCGACACGCGGGCCGTATCTACTTCAACTCTGCTTAGGAAACTGACAAGAACAGTAGCTTCTCTTCAGTCCAATGCCCTGTACTTGCTGGGAACAGATGCGAGTGCTATTTGAACTGTGTATGGCAAATGGAGCACAAAAGTGACTCTTTTTTTACCACAAAACAACTCTTGCTCATAGGACCAGAAACTGCATGTGTTTGAAATCCTTTTCTGACTGGGAAACAAACACTAGCTCGCCTTGCAAGAAACACACTCTGCTTTTGAGAAAAGAGCACTCTTCTAATCTACTGTGTTTCCTATAGGGCCAGAAGAGTAAGCTTGCTCAGAACAAAAGAACTGTGCTTCCGACACACGGGCCATATCTAGTTCAACTCTGCTTAGGAAACTGACAAGAACAGTAGCTTCTCTTCAGTGCAATACACTGTACTTTCTGGGAGCAGACGACAGTGCTATTTGTACTGTGTATGCTGAATGGAGCACAATAATGACTCTTTTTTTAACCACAAAACAACTCTTCCTCATAGGACCAGAAACTGCATGTGATTCAAATCCTTTTCTGACTGGGAAACAAACACTAGCTCGCCTTACAAGAAACACACTCTGCTTTTGAGAAAAGAGCATTCTTCTACTCTACTGTGTTTCCTATAGGGCCAGAACAGTGTGCTTGCTCAGAACAAAAGAACTGTGCTTCCGACACACGGGCCATATCTACTTCAACTCTGCTTAGGAAACTGACAAGAACAGTAGCTTCTCTTCAGTCCAATACACTGTACTTGCTGGGAACAGACGCTAGTGCTATTTGCACTGTGTGTGGCAAAAGGAGCGCAATAGTGACTCTTCTTACCAGAAAACAACTCTTGCTCGTAGGACCGGAAACTGCATGTGATTCAACTGCATTTTTGACTGGGAAACAAACACTAACTCGCCTTACAAGAAACACACTCTGCTTTTGAGAAAAGAGCACTCTTCTAATCTACTGTGTTTCCTATAGGGCCAGAACAGTGAGCTTGCTCAGAACAAAAGAACTGTGACTCCGACACACGGGCCATATCTACTTCAACTCTATTTAGGAAACTGACAAGAACAGTAGCTTCAATTCAGTCCAATACACTGTATTTGCTGGGATGAGACACTAGTGGTATTTGCACTGTGTATGTAAAAGGGAGCGCAATAGTGACTCTTCTTAGCAGAAAACAACTCTTGCTCATAGGACCAGAAACTGCATGTGATTGAAATCCTTTTCTGACTGGGAAACAAACACTAGCTTGCCTTACAAGAAACACACTCTGCTTTTGAGAAAAGAGCATTCTTCTACACTACTGTGTTTCCTACAGGGCCAGAACAGTGTGCTTGCTCAGAACAAAAGAACTGTGCTTCCGACACACAGGCCATATATACTTCAACTCTGCTTAGGAAACTGTAAAGAACAGTAGCTTCTCTTCAGTCTAATACACTGTACTTGCTGGGAACAAACGCGAGTGCTATTTGCACTGTGTATGGCAAATGGAGCGCAATAGTGACTCTTCTTAGCAGAAAACAACTCTTGCTCGTAGGAGTAGAAACTGCATGTGATTCAACTCTGATTAGGACTGGGAAACAAACACTAGCTCGCCTTTCAAGAAACACACTCTGCTTTTGAGAAAAGAGCTCTCTTCTAATCTACTATGTTTCCTATAGGGCCAGAACAATGAGCTTGCTCAGAAAAAAAGAACTGTGCTTCCGACACACGGGCCATATCTAGTTCAACTCTGATTAGGAAACTGACAAGAACAGTAACTTCTCTTCAGTCCAATACACTGTACTTTTTGGGAACAGACACGAGTGCTATTTGCACTGTGTATGGCGAATGGAGCACAAAAGTGACTCTTTTTACCACAAAACAACTCTTGCTCATAGGACCAGAAACTGCATGTGATTGAAATCCTTTTCTGACTGGGAAACAAACACTAGCTTGCCTTACAAGAAACACACTCCGCTTTTGAGAAAAGAGCATTCTTCTACTCTACTGTGTTTCCTATAGCGCCAGGACAGTGTGCTTGCTCAGAACAAAAGAACTGTGCTTCCCACAAACGGGCCATATCTATTTCAACTCTGCTTATGAAACTGACAAGAACAGTAGCTTCTCTTCAGACCAATACACTGTACTTGCTCACAACAGACGATAGTGCTATTTGCACTGTGTATGCTGAATGGAGCGCAATAGTGACTCCTCTTACCAGAAAACATCTCTTGCTCATAGGACCAGAAACTGCATGTGATTCAACTGCATTTCTGACTGGGAAACAAACACTAACTCGCCTTACAAGAAAAACACTCTGCTTTTGAGAAAAGAGCACTCTTCTAATCTACTGTGTTTCCTATAGGGTCAGAAGAGTGAGCTTGCTGAGAACAAAAGAAGTGTGCTTCCGACACACGGGCCATATCTAGTTCAACTCTGCTTAGGAAACAGACAAGAACAGTAGCTTCTCTTCACTCTAATACACTGTACTTGCTGGGAAGAGACACGAGTGCTATTTGCACTGTGTATGGCAAATGGAGCGCAATAGTGACTCTTCTTACCAGAAAACAACTCTTACTCGTACTACCAGAAACTGCATGTGATTTAACTCCGTTTAGGACTGGGAAACAAACACTAGCTCGCCTTGCAAGAAACACACTCTGCTTTTGAGAAAAGAGCACTCTTCTAATCTACTGTGTTTCATATAGGGCCAGAAGAGTAAGCTTGCTCAGAACAAAAGAACTGTGCTTCCGACACACGGGCTATATCTAGTTCAACTCTGCTTAGGAAACTGACAAGAACAGTAGCTTCTCTTCAGTCCAATACACTGTACTTGCTGGGAACAGACGCCAGTGCTATTTGTACAGTGTATGCTGAATGGAGCACAAAAATGACTCTTTTTTTAACCAAAAAAAAAACTCTTCCTCATAGGACCAGAAACTGCATGTGATTGAAATCCTTTTCTGACTGGGAAACAAACACTAGCTCGCCTTACAAGAAACACACTCTGCTTTTGAGAAAAGAGCATTCTTCTACTCTACTGTGTTTCCTATAGGGCCAGAACAGTGTGCTTGCTCAGAACAAAAGAACTGTGCTTCCGACACACGGGCCATATCTACTTCAACTCTGCTTAGGAAACTGACAAGAACAGTAGCTTCTCTTTAGTCCAATACACTGTACTTGATGGGAACAGACACGAGTCCTATTTGCATTGTTTTTGGCAATGGGAGCGCAATTGTGACTCTTCTTACCAAAAAACAACTCTTGCTCACAGGACCAGAAACTGCATGTGATTGAAATCCTTTTCTGACTGGGAAACAAACACTAGCTCGCCTTACAAGAAACACACTCTGCTTTTGAGAAAAGAGCATTCTTCTACTCTACTGTGTTTCCTATAGGGCCAGAACAGTGAGCTTGCTCAGAACAAACGAACTGTGCCTCCGACACACACGGACCATATCTAGTTCAACTCTGCTTAGGAAACTGACAAGAATAGTAGCTTCTCTTCAGTCCAAAACACTGTACTTGCTGGGAACAGACGCTAGTGCTATTTGCACTGTGTGTTGCAAAAGGAGCGCAATAGTGACTCTTCTTACCAGAAAACAACTCTTGCTCGTAGGACCAGAAACTGCATGTGATTCAACTGCATTTCTGACTGGAAAACAAACAATAACTCGCCTTACAAGAAACACACTCTGCTTTTGAGAAAAGAGCACTCTTCTAATCTACTGTGTTTCCTATAGGTCCAGAAAATTGAGCTTGCTCAGAACAAAAGAACTGTGCTTCCAACACACGGGCCATATCTAGTTCAACTCTGCTTAGGAAACTGACAAGAACAGTAGCTTCTCTTCAGTCCAATACACTGTATATGCTGGGGACAGACACTAGTGCTATTTGCACTGTGTATGTAAATGGGAGCGCAATAGTGACTCTTCTTAGCAGAAAACAACTCTTGCTCATAGGACCAGAAACTGCATGTGATTGAAATCCTTTTCTGACTGGGAAACAAACACTAGCTCGCCTTACAAGAAACACACTCTGTTTTTGAGAAAAGAGCATTCTTCTACTGTACTGTGTTTCCTATAGGGCCAGAACAGTGTGCTTGCTCAGAACAAAAGAACTGTGCTTCCGACACGCGGGCCATAT
>NW_026738492.1:0-14000 GCF_949786415.1 Peromyscus eremicus
GTAAGGCAAGCTAGCGTTTGTTTCCCAGTACTAAATGGAGTTGAATCACATCCTGTTTTTGGTCCTACGAGCAAGAGTTGTTTTCTGGTAAGGAAAGTCACTATTGCGCTCCCATTGTCATACACAGTGCAAATAGCACTCGCGTCTGTTCCCAGCAAGTACAGTGTATTGGACTGAAGAGGATCTACTGTTCTTGTCAGTTTCCTAAGCAGAATTGAACTAGATATGGCCGTATTTGTAGGAATCACAGTTCTTTTGTTCTGAGCAAACTCACTGTTCTGGCCCTATAGGAAACACAGTAGAGTAGAAGAGTGCTCTTTTCTCAAAAGTAGAGTGTGTTTCTTGTAAGGCGAGCTAGCGTTTGTTTCCCATTCCTAAATGGATTTGAAATACATGCAGTTTCTGGTCCACGAGCAAGAGATGTTTTCTGGTAAGAAGAGTCACTATTGCGCTCCCATTGTCATAAACAGGGCAAGTAGCACTGGCATCTGTTCCCAGCAAGTACTGTGTATTGGACTGAAGCGGAGCTACTGTTCTTGTCAGTTTCCTAAGCAGAGTTGAACTAGATATGGCCCCTGTGTGTAGGAAGCACAGTTCTTTTTTTCTGAGCAAGCTCACTTTTCGGACCCCATAGAAAACACATTAGAGTAGAAGAGTGCTCTTTTCTCCAAAGCAGAGTGTGTTTCTTATAAGGCGAGTTAGTGTTTGTTTCCCAGTCCTAAATGGAGTTGAATCCCATGCAGTTTCTGGTCCTACCAGCAAGAGGTGTTTTCCGATAAGAAGAGTCACTATTGTGCTCCTATTGCCATACACAGTGCAAATAGCACTCGCGTCTGTTCCCAGCTATTACAGTGTATTAGACTGAAGAGGAGCTACCGTTCTTGTCAGTTTCCTAAGCAGAGTTGAACTAGATATGGCCCCTGTGTGTAGGAAGCACAGTTCTTTTGTTCTGAGCAAGCTCACTTTTCGGACCCCATAGAAAACACATTAGAGTAGAAGAGTGCTCTTTTCTCAAAAGCAGAGTGTGTTTCTTATAAGGCGAGCTAGTGTTTGTTTCCCAGTCCTAAATGGAGTTGAATCACATGCAGTTTCTTGTCCTACGAGCAAGAGTTGTTTTCTGGTAAGAAGAGTCACTATTGTGCTCCCACTCTCATTCACAGGGCAAATAACACTGGCGTCTGTTCCCAGGATGTACACTGTATTGGACTGAAGAGGATCTACTGTTCTTTTCAGTTTCCTAAGCATAATTGAACTAGATATGGCCGTATTTGTATGAAGCACATTTCTTTTGTTCTGAGCAAGCTCACTGTTCGGACCCCCTAGGAAACACAGTAGAGTAGAAGAGTGATCTTTTCTCAAAAGCAGAGTGTGTTTCTTGTAAGGCGAGCTAGCGTTTGTTTCCCATTCCTAAATGGAGTTGAATCACATGCAGTTTTTGGTCCTATGAGCAAGAGTTGTTTTCTGGTAAAGAAAGTCACTCTTGCGCTCCCATTGCCATACACAGTGCAAATAGCACTCGCGTCTGTTCCCAGCAAGTACAGTGTATTGGACTGAAGCGGAGCTACTGTTCTTGTCAGTTTGCTAAGCAGGGTTGAACTAGATATGGCCCCTGTGTGTAGGAAGCACATTTCTTTTGTTCTGAGCAAGCTCACTGTTCGGAACCCCTAAAAAATACAGTAGAGTAGAAGAGTGCTGTTTTATCAAAAGCAGAGTGTGTTTCTTGTAAGGCAAGCTAGCGTTTGTTTCCCAGTACTAAATGGAGTTGAATCACATCCTGTTTTTGGTCCTACGAGAAAGAGTTGTTTTCTGGTAAGGAAAGTCACTATGGCGCTCCCATTGTCAGACACAGTGCAAATAGCACTCGTGTCTCTTCCCAGCAAGTACAGTGTATTGGACTGAAGAGGATCTACTGTTCTTGTCAGTTTCCTAAGCAGAATTGAACTAGATATGGCCGTATTTGTAGGAAGCACAGTTCTTTTGTTCTGAGCAAACTCACTGTTCTGGCCCAATAGGAAACACAATAGAGTAGAAGAGTGCTCTTTTCTCAAAAGCAGAGTGTGTTTCTTGTAAGGCGAGCTAGCGTTTGTTTCCCATTCCTAAATGGAGTTGAATCACATGCAGTTTTTGGTCCTAGGAGCAAGAGTTGTTTTCTGGTAAGGAAAGTCACTATTGCGCTCCCAATGCCTTACACAGTGCAAATAGCACTCGCGTCTGTTCCCAGCAAGTACAGTGTATTGGACTGAAGAGGAGCTACTGTTCTTGTCAGTTTCCTAAGCAGAGTTGAACTAGATATGGCCCCTGTGTGTAGGAAGCACAGTTCTTTTGTTCTGAGCAAGCTCACTGTTCGGACCCCATAGGAAACACAGTAGAGTAGAAGAGTGCTCTTTTCTCAAAAGCAGAGTGTGTTTCTTGTAAGGCAAGCTAGCGTTTGTTTCCCAGTACTAAATGGAGTTGAATCACATCCTGTTTTTGGTACTACGAGCAAGAGTTGTTTTCTGGTAAGAAGAGTCACTATTGTGCTCCCATTGTCATTCACAGGGCAAATAACACTGGCGTCTGTTCCCAGCATGTACACTGTATTGGACTGAAGAGGATCTACTGTTCTTTTCAGTTTCCTAAGCATAATTGAACTAGATATGGCCGTATTTGTATGAAGCACATTTCTTTTGTTCTGAGAATGCTCACTGTTCTGGCCCTATAGGAAACACATTAGAGTAGAAGAGTGCTCCTTTCGCAATCCAGAGTGTGTTTCTTGTAAGTCGAGCTATCATTTGTTTCCCAGTCCTAAATGGAGTTGAATCACATGCAGTTTTTGGTCCTATGTGCAAGAGTTGTTTTCTGGTAAGGAAAGTCACTCTTGTTCTCCCATTGCCATACACAGTGCAAATAGCACTCGTGTCTGTTCCCAGCAAGTACAGTGTGTTGGACTGAAGAGGAGCTACTGTTCTTGTCAGTTTGCTAGGCAGAGTTGAACTAGATATGGCCCCTGTGTGTAGGAAGCACTGTTCTTTTGTTCTTAGCAAGCTCACTGTTCGGACCCCCTAGGAAACTAAGTGGAGTAGAAGTGTGATCTTTTCTCAAAAGCAGAGTGTGTTTCTTGTAAGGCGAGCTAGCGTTTGTTTCCAAATCCTAAATGGAGTTGAATCACATGCAGTATCTGGTCCTACGAGCAAGAGTTGTTTTCTGGTAAGAAGAGTGACTATTGCGCTCGCATTGTCATACACAGGGCAAATAGCACTGGCATCTGTTCCCAGCATGTACAGTGTATTGGACTGAAGAGGATCTACTGTTCTTGTCAGTTTCCTAAGCAGAGTTTAACTAGATATGGACCGTGTGTGTAGGAAGCACACTTCTTTTGTTCTGAGAATGCTCACTGTTCTGGCCCTATAGGAAACACATTAGAGTAGAAGAGTGCTCCTTTCGCAATCCAGAGTGTGTTTCTTGTAAGTGGAGCTATCGTTTGTTTCCCAGTCCTAAATGGAGTTGAATCCCATGCAGTTTCTGGTCCTACCAGCAAGAGTTGTTTTCTTATAAGAAGAGTCACTATTGCGCTCCTATTGCCATACACAGTACAAATAGCACTCGCGTCTGTTCCCAGCTAGGACAGTGTATTGGACTGAAGAGGAGCTACCGTTCTTGTCAGTTTCCTAAGCAGAGTTGAACTAGATATGGCCCGTGTGTGTAGGAAGCACAGTTCTTTTGTTCTGAGCAAGCTCACTGTTCGGACACCATAGGAAACACAGTAGAGTAGAAGAGTGCTCTTTTCTCAAAAGCAGAGTGTGTTTCTTGCAAGGCAAGCTAGCGTTTGTTTCCCAGTACTAAATGGAGTTGAATCACATCCTGTTTTTGGTCCTACGAGCAAGAGTTGTTTTCTGGTAAGAAGAGTCACTATTGTGCTCCCATTGTCATTCACAGGGCAAATAACACTGGCGTCTGTTCCCAGCATGTACACTGTATTGGACTGAAGAGGATCTACTGTTCTTTTCAGTTTCCTAAGCATAATTGAACTAGATATGGCCGTATTTGTATGAAGCACATTTCTTTTGTTCTGAGAATGCTCACTGTTCTGGCCCTATAGGAAACACATTAGAGTAGAAGAGTGCTCCTTTCGCAATCCAGAGTGTGTTTCTTGTAAGTCGAGCTATCGTTTGTTTCCCAGTCCTAAATGGAGTTGAATCACATGCAATTTTTGGTCCTATGAGGAAGAGTTGTTTTCTGGTAAGGAAAGTCACTCTTGTGCTCCCAATGCCATACACAGTGCAAATAGCACTCGCGTCTGTTCCCACCAAGTACAGTGTATTGGACTGAAGAGGAGCTACTGTTCTTGTCAGTTTCCTAAGCAGAGTTGAACTAGATATGGCCCCTGTGTGTAGGAAGCACAGTTCTTTTGTTCTTTGCAAGCTCACTGTTCGGACCCCATAGGAAACACAGTAGAGTAGAAGAGTGCTCTTTTCTCAAAAGCAGAGTATGTTTCTTGTAAGGCGAGCTAGCATTTGTTTCCCAATCCTAAATGGAGTTGAGTCACATGCAGTATCTGGTCCTAAGAGCAAGAGTTGTTTTCTGGTAAGAAGAGTGACTATTGCGCTCGCATTGTCATACACAGGGCAAATAGCACTGGCATCTGTTCCCAGCATGTACAGTGTATTGGACTGAAGAGGATCTACTGTTCTTGTCAGTTTCCTAAGCAGAGTTTAACTAGATATGGACCGTGTGTGTAGGAAGCACACTTCTTTTGTTCTGAGAATGCTCACTGTTCTGGCCCTATAGGAAACACATTAGAGTAGAAGAGTGCTCCTTTCGCAATCCAGAGTGTGTTTCTTGTAAGTGGAGCTATTGCTTGTTTCCCAGTCCTAAATGGAGTTGAATCCCATGCAGTTTCTGGTCCTACCAGCAAGAGTTGTTTTCTGATAAGAAGAGTCACTATTGCGCTCCTATTGCCATACACAGTACAAATAGCACTCGCGTCTGTTCCCAGCTAGGACAGTGTATTGGACTGAAGAGGAGCTTCCATTCTTGTCAGTTTCCTAAGCAGAGTTGAACTAGATATGGCCCGTGTGTGTAGGAAGCACAGTTCTTTTGTTCTGAGCAAGCTCACTGTTCGGACACCATAGGAAACACAGTAGAGTAGAAGAGTGCTCTTTTCTCAAAAGCAGAGTGTGTTTCTTGCAAGGCAAGCTAGCGCATGTTTCCCAGTAATAAATGGAGTTGAATCACATCCTGTTTTTGGTCCTACGAGCAAGAGTTGTTTTCTGGTAAGAAGAGTCACTATTGTGCTCCCATTGTCATTCACAGGGCAAATAACACTGGTTTCTATTCCCAGCATGTACAGTGTATTGGACTGAAGAGGATCTACTGTTCTTTTCAGTTTCCTAAGCAGAATTGAACTAGATATGGCCGTATTTGTAGGAAGCACAGTTCTTTTGTTCTGAGCAAACACACTGTTCTGGCCCTATAGGAAACACAGTAGAGTAGAAGATTGCTCTTTTCTCAAAAGCAGAGTGTCTTTCTTGTAAGTGGAGCTATCGTTTGTTTCCCAGTCCTAAATGGAGTTGAATCCCATGCAGTTTCTGGTCCTACCAGCAAGAGTTGTTTTCTTATAAGAAGAGTCACTATTGCGCTCCTCTTGCCATTGACAGTACAAATAGCACTCGTGTCTTTTCCCAGCTAGGACAGTGTATTGGACTGAAGAGGAGCTACCGTTCTTGTCAGTTTCCTAAGCAGAGTTGAACTAGATATGGCCCGTGTGTGCAGGAATCACAGTTCTTTTGTTCTGAGCAAGCTCACTGTTCGGACCCCATAGGAAACACAGTAGAGTAGAAGAGTGCTCTTTTCTCAAAAGCAGAGTGTGTTTCTTGTAAGGCAAGCTAGCGTTTGTTTCCCAGTACTAAATGGAGTTGAATCACATCCTGTTTTTGGTACTACGAGCAAGAGTTGTTTTCTGGTAAGAAGAGTCACTATTGTGCTCCCATTGTCATTCACAGGGCAAATAACACTGGCGTCTGTTCCCAGCATGTACACTGTATTGGACTGAAGAGGATCTACTGTTCTTTTCAGTTTCCTAAGCATAATTGAACTAGATATGGCCGTATTTGTATGAAGCACATTTCTTTTGTTCTGAGAATGCTCACTGTTCTGGCCCTATAGGAAACACATTAGAGTAGAAGAGTGCTCCTTTCGCAATCCAGAGTGTGTTTCTTGTAAGTCGAGCTATCGTTTGTTTCCCAGTCCTAAATGGAGTTGAATCACATGCAATTTTTGGTCCTATGAGGAAGAGTTGTTTTCTGGTAAGGAAAGTCACTCTTGCGCTCCCAATGCCATACACAGTGCAAATAGCACTCGCGTCTGTTCCCACCAAGTACAGTGTATTGGACTGAAGAGGAGCTACTGTTCTTGTCAGTTTCCTAAGCAGAGTTGAACTAGATATGGCCCCTGTGTGTAGGAAGCACAGTTCTTTTGTTCTTTGCAAGCTCACTGTTCGGACCCCATAGGAAACACAGTAGAGTAGAAGAGTGCTCTTTTCTCAAAAGCAGAGTATGTTTCTTGTAAGGCGAGCTAGCATTTGTTTCCCAATCCTAAATGGAGTTGAGTCACATGCAGTATCTGGTCCTAAGAGCAAGAGTTGTTTTCTGGTAAGAAGAGTGACTATTGCGCTCGCATTGTCATACACAGGGCAAATAGCACTGGCATCTGTTCCCAGCATGTACAGTGTATTGGACTGAAGAGGATCTACTGTTCTTGTCAGTTTCCTAAGCAGAGTTTAACTAGATATGGACCGTGTGTGTAGGAAGCACACTTCTTTTGTTCTGAGAATGCTCACTGTTCTGGCCCTATAGGAAACACATTAGAGTAGAAGAGTGCTCCTTTCGCAATCCAGAGTGTGTTTCTTGTAAGTGGAGCTATTGCTTGTTTCCCAGTCCTAAATGGAGTTGAATCCCATGCAGTTTCTGGTCCTACCAGCAAGAGTTGTTTTCTGATAAGAAGAGTCACTATTGCGCTCCTATTGCCATACACAGTACAAATAGCACTCGCGTCTGTTCCCAGCTAGGACAGTGTATTGGACTGAAGAGGAGCTTCCATTCTTGTCAGTTTCCTAAGCAGAGTTGAACTAGATATGGCCCGTGTGTGTAGGAAGCACAGTTCTTTTGTTCTGAGCAAGCTCACTGTTCGGACACCATAGGAAACACAGTAGAGTAGAAGAGTGCTCTTTTCTCAAAAGCAGAGTGTGTTTCTTGCAAGGCAAGCTAGCGCATGTTTCCCAGTAATAAATGGAGTTGAATCACATCCTGTTTTTGGTCCTACGAGCAAGAGTTGTTTTCTGGTAAGAAGAGTCACTATTGTGCTCCCATTGTCATTCACAGGGCAAATAACACTGGTTTCTATTCCCAGCATGTACAGTGTATTGGACTGAAGAGGATCTACTGTTCTTTTCAGTTTCCTAAGCAGAATTGAACTAGATATGGCCATATTTGTAGGAAGCACAGTTCTTTTGTTCTGAGCAAACACACTGTTCTGGCCCTATAGGAAACACAGTAGAGTAGAAGATTGCTCTTTTCTCAAAAGCAGAGTGTCTTTCTTGTAAGTGGAGCTATCGTTTGTTTCCCAGTCCTAAATGGAGTTGAATCCCATGCAGTTTCTGGTCCTACCAGCAAGAGTTGTTTTCTTATAAGAAGAGTCACTATTGCGCTCCTATTGCCATTGACAGTACAAATAGCACTCGTGTCTTTTCCCAGCTAGGACAGTGTATTGGACTGAAGAGGAGCTACCGTTCTTGTCAGTTTCCTAAGCAGAGTTGAACTAGATATGGCCCGTGTGTGCAGGAATCACAGTTCTTTTGTTCTGAGCAAGCTCACTGTTCGGACCCCATAGGAAACACAGTAGAGTAGAAGAGTGCTCTTTTCTCAAAAGCAGAGTGTGTTTCTTGTAAGGCAAGCTAGCGTTTGTTTCCCAGTACTAAATGGAGTTGAATCACATCCTGTTTTTGGTACTACGAGCAAGAGTTGTTTTCTGGTAAGAAGAGTCACTATTGTGCTCCCATTGTCATTCACAGGGCAAATAACACTGGCGTCTGTTCCAAGCATGTACACTGTATTGGACTGAAGAGGATCTACTATTCTTTTCAGTTTCCTAAGCATAATTGAACTAGATATGGCCGTATTTGTATGAAGCACATTTCTTTTGTTCTGAGAATGCTCACTGTTCTGGCCCTATAGGAAACACATTAGAGTAGAAGAGTGCTCCTTTCGCAATCCAGAGTGTGTTTCTTGTAAGTCGAGCTATCGTTTGTTTCCCAGTCCTAAATGGAGTTGAATCACATGCAGTTTTTGGTCCTATGAGCAAGAGTTGTTTTCTGGTAAGGAAAGTCACTCTTGCGCTCCCATTGATATACACAGTGCAAATAGCACTCGCGTCTGTTCCCAGCAAGTACAGTGTATTGGACTGAAGCGGAGCTACTGTTCTTGTCAGTTTGCTAGGCAGAGTTGAACTAGATATGGCCCCTGTGTGTAGGAAGCACTGTTCTTTTGTTCTGAGCAAGCTCACTGTTCGGACCCCCTAGGAAACTAAGTAGAGTAGAAGAGTGATCTTTTCTCAAAAGCAGAGTGTGTTTCTTGTAAGGCAAGCTAGCGTTTATTTCCCATTCCTAAATGGAGTTGAATCACATGCAGTTTTTGGTCCTACGAGCAAGAGTTGTTTTCTGGTAAGGAAAGTCACTATTGCGCTCCCAATGCCATACACAGTGCAAATAGCACTCGCGTCTGTTCCCACCAAGTACAGTGTATTGGACTGAAGAGGAGCTACTGTTCTTGTCAGTTTCCTAAGCAGAGTTGAACTAGATATGGCCCCTGTGTGTAGGAAGCACAGTTCTTGTGTTCTGAGCAAGCTCACTGTTCAGACCCCATAGGAAACACAGTAGAGTAGAAGAGTGCTCTTTTCTCAAAAGCAGAGTATGTTTCTTGTAAGGCGAGCTAGCGTTTGTTTCCCATTCCTAAATGGAGTTGAATCACATGCTGTTTTAGGTCCATGAGCAAGAGTTGTTTTCTGGTAATGAAAGTCACTATTGCGCTCCCAATGCCATACACAGTGCAAATAGCACTCGCGTCTGTTCCCAGCAAGTACAGTGTATTGGACTGAAGAGGAGCTACTGTTCTTGTCAGTTTCCTAAGCAGAGTTGAACTAGATAGGGCCCCTGTGTGTAGGAAGCACAGTTCTTTTGTTCTGAGCGAGCTCAATTTTCGGACCACATAGGAAACACAGTAGAGTAGAAGAGTGCTCTTTTCTCAAAAGCAGAGTATGTTTCTTGTAAGGCGAGCTAGCGTTTGTTTCCCAATCCTAAATGGAGTTGAATCACATGCAGTATCTGGTCCTACGAGCAAGAGATGTTTTCTGGTAAGAAGAGTCACTATTGCACTCCTATTGTCATCCACAGGGCAAATCACACTGGCATCTGTTCTCAGCATGTACAGTGTATTGGACTGAAGAGGATCTACTGTTCTTGTCAGTTTCCTAAGCAGAGTTGAACTAGATATGGACCGTGTGTGTAGGAAGAGACAGTTCTTTTGTTCTTAGAATGCTCACTGTTCCGGCCCTATAGGAAACACATTAGAGTAGAAGAGTGCTCCTTTCTCAATCCAGAGTGTGTTTCTTGTAAGTCGAGCTATTGTTTGTTTCCCAGAACTAAATAGAGTTGAATCCCATGCAGTTTCTGGTCCTATCAGCAAGAGTTGTTTTCTGGTAAGAAGAGTCACTATTGCGTTCCTATTGCCATACACAGTACAAATAGCACTCACGTCTGTTCCCAGGTAGGACAGTGTATTGGACTGAGGAGGAGCTACCGTTCTTGTCAGTTTCCTAAGCAGAGTTGAACTAGATATGGCCCGTGTGTGTAGGAAGCACAGTTCTTTTGTTCTGAGCAAGCTCACTGTTCGGACCCCATAGGAAACACAGTAGAGTAGAAGAGTGCTCTTTTCTCAAAAGCAGAGTGTGTTTCTTGTAAGGCAAGCTAGCGTTTGTTTCCCAGTACTAAATGGAGTTGAATCACATCCTGTTTTTGGTCCTACGAGCAAGAGTTGTTTTCTGGTAAGGAAAGTCACTATTGCGCTCCCATTGTCATACACAGTGCAAATAGCACTCGCGTCTGTTCCAAGCAAGTACAGTGTATTGGACTGAAGAGGATCTACTGTTCTTGTCAGTTTCCTAAGCAGAATTGAACTAGATATGGCCGTATTTGTAGGAAGCACAGTTCTTTTGTTCTGAGCAAACTCACTGTTCTGGCCCTATAGGAAACACAGTAGAGTAGAAGAGTGCTCTTTTCTCAAAAGTAGAGTGTGTTTCTTGTAAGGCGAGCTAGCGTTTGTTTCCCATTCCTAAATGGATTTGAAATACATGCATTTTCTGGTCCACAAGCAAGAGATGTTTTCTGGTAAGAAGAGTCACTATTGCGCTCCCATTGTCATAAACAGGGCAAGTAGCACTGGCATCTGTTCCCAGCAAGTACTGTGTATTGGACTGAAGCGGAGCTACTGTTCTTGTCAGTTTCCTAAGCAGAGTTGAACTAGATATGGCCCCTGTGTGTAGGAAGCACAGTTCTTTTTTTCTGAGCAAGCTCACTTTTCGGACCCCATAGAAAACACATTAGAGTAGAAGAGTGCTCTTTTCTCCAAAGCAGAGTGTGTTTCTTATAAGGCGAGTTAGTGTTTGTTTCCCAGTCCTAAATGGAGTTGAATCCCATGCAGTTTCTGGTCCTACCAGCAAGAGGTGTTTTCCGATAAGAAGAGTCACTATTGTGCTCCTATTGCCATACACAGTGCAAATAGCACTCGCGTCTGTTCCCAGCTATTACAGTGTATTAGACTGAAGAGGAGCTACCGTTCTTGTCAGTTTCCTAAGCAGAGTTGAACTAGATATGGCCCCTGTGTGTAGGAAGCACAGTTCTTTTGTTCTGAGCAAGCTCACTTTTCGGACCCCATAGAAAACACATTAGAGTAGAATAGTGCTCTTTTCTCAAAAACAGAGTGTGTTTCTTATAAGGCGAGCTAGTGTTTGTTTCCCAGTCCTAAATGGAGTTGAATCACATGCAGTTTCTTGTCCTACGAGCAAGAGTTGTTTTCTGGTAAGAAGAGTCACTATTGTGCTCCCACTCTCATTAACAGGGCAAATAACACTGGCGTCTGTTCCCAGGATGTACACTGTATTGGACTGAAGAGGATCTACTGTTCTTTTCAGTTTCCTAAGCATAATTGAACTAGATAAGGCCGTATTTGTATGAAGCACATTTCTTTTGTTCTGAGCAAGCTCACTGTTCGGACCCCCTAGGAAACACAGTAGAGTAGAAGAGTGCTCTTTTCTCAAAAGCAGAGTGTGTTTCTTGTAAGGCGAGCTAGCGTTTGTTTCCCATTCCTAAATGGAGTTGAATCACATGCAGTTTTTGGTCCTATGAGCAAGAGTTGTTTTCTGGTAAAGAAAGTCACTCTTGCGCTCCCATTGCCATACACAGTGCAAATAGCACTGGCGTCTGTTCCCAGCAAGTACAGTGTATTGGACTGAAGCGGAGCTACTGTTCTTGTCAGTTTGCTATGCAGGGTTGAACTAGATATGGCCCCTGTGTGTAGGAAGCACATTTCTTTTGTTCTGAGCAAGCTCACTGTTCGGAACCCCTAAAAAATACAGTAGAGTAGAAGAGTGCTGGTTTCTCAAAAGCAGAGTGTGTTTCTTGTAAGGCAAGCTAGCGTTTGTTTCCCAGTACTAAATGGAGTTGAATCACATCCTGTTTTTGGTCCTACGAGAAAGAGTTGTTTTCTGGTAAGGAAAGTCACTATGGCGCTCCCATTGTCAGACACAGTGCAAATAGCACTCGTGTCTCTTCCCAGCAATTACAGTGTATTGGACTGAAGAGGATCTACTGTTCTTGTCAGTTTCCTAAGCAGAATTGAACTAGATATGGCCGTATTTGTAGGAAGCACAGTTCTTTTGTTCTGAGCAAACTCACTGTTCTGGCCCAATAGGAAACACAATAGAGTAGAAGAGTGCTCTTTTCTCAAAAGCAGAGTGTGTTTCTTGTAAGGCGAGCTAGCGTTTGTTTCCCATTCCTAAATGGAGTTGAATCACATGCAGTTTTTGGTCCTAGGAGCAAGAGTTGTTTTCTGGTAAGGAAAGTCACTATTGCGCTCCCAATGCCTTACACAGTGCAAATAGCACTCGCGTCTGTTCCCAGCAAGTACAGTGTATTGGACTGAAGAGGAGCTACTGTTCTTGTCAGTTTCCTAAGCAGAGTTGAACTAGATATGGCCCCTGTGTGTAGGAAGCACAGTTCTTTTGTTCTGAGCAAGCTCACTGTTCGGACCCCATAGGAAACACAGTAGAGTAGAAGAGTGCTCTTTTCTCAAAAGCAGAGTGTGTTTCTTGTAAGGCAAGCTAGCGTTTGTTTCCCAGTACTAAATGGAGTTGAATCACATCCTGTTTTTGGTACTACGAGCAAGAGTTGTTGTCTGGTAAGAAGAGTCACTATTGTGCTCCCATTGTCATTCACAGGGCAAATAACACTGGCGTCTGTTCCCAGCATGTACACTGTATTGGACTGAAGAGGATCTACTGTTCTTTTCAGTTTCCTAAGCATAATTGAACTAGATATAGCCGTATTTGTATGAAGCACATTTCTTTTGTTCTGAGAATGCTCACTGTTCTGGCCCTATAGGAAACACATTAGAGTAGAAGAGTGCTCCTTTCGCAATCCAGAGTGTGTTTCTTGTAAGTCGAGCTATCATTTGTTTCCCAGTCCTAAATGGAGTTGAATCACATGCAGTTTTTGGTCCTATGAGCAAGAGTTGTTTTCTGGTAAGGAAAGTCACTCTTGTGCTCCCATTGCCATACACAGTGCAAATAGCACTCGCGTCTGTTCCCACCAAGTACAGTGTATTGGACTGAAGCGGAGCTACTGTTCTTGTCAGTTTGCTAGGCAGAGTTGAACTAGATATGGCCCCTGTGTGTAGGAAGCACTGTTCTTTTGTTCTGAGCAAGCTCACTGTTCGGACCCCCTAGGAAACTAAGTAGAGTAGAAGTGTGATCTTTTCTCAAAAGCAGAGTGTGTTTCTTGTAAGGCGAGCTAGCGTTTGTTTCCCAATCCTAAATGGAGTTGAATCACATGCAGTATCTGGTCCTACGAGCAAGAGTTGTTTTCTGGTAAGAAGAGTGACTATTGCGCTCGCATTGTCATACACAGGGCAAATAGCACTGGCATCTGTTCCCAGCATGTACAGTGTATTGGACTGAAGAGGATCTACTGTTCTTGTCAGTTTCCTAAGCAGAGTTTAACTAGATATGGACCGTGTGTGTAGGAAGCACACTTCTTTTGTTCTGAGAATGCTCACTGTTCTGGCCCTATAGGAAACACATTAGAGTAGAAGAGTGCTCCTTTCGCAATCCAGAGTGTGTTTCTTGTAAGTGGAGCTATCGTTTGTTTCCCAGTCCTAAATGGAGTTGAATCCCATGCAGTTTCTGGTCCTACCAGCAAGAGTTGTTTTCTTATAAGAAGAGTCACTATTGCGCTCCTATTGCCATACACAGTACAAATAGCACTCGCGTCTGTTCCCAGCTAGGACAGTGTATTGGACTGAAGAGGAGCTACCGTTCTTGTCAGTTTCCTAAGCAGAGTTGAACTAGATATGGCCCGTGTGTGTAGGAAGCACAGTTCTTTTGTTCTGAGCAAGCTCACTGTTCGGACACCATAGGAAACACAGTAGAGTAGAAGAGTGCTCTTTTCTCAAAAGCAGAGTGTGTTTCTTGCAAGGCAAGCTAGCGTTTGTTTCCCAGTACTAAATGGAGTTGAATCACATCCTGTTTTTGGTCCTACAAGCAAGAGTTGTTTACTGGTAAGAAGAGTCACTATTGTGCTCCCATTGTCATTCACAGGGCAAATAACACTGGCGTCTATTCCCAGCATGTACACTGTATTGGACTTAAGAGGATCTACTGTTCTTTTCAGTTTCCTAAGCATAATTGAACTAGAT
>NW_026738493.1:0-14000 GCF_949786415.1 Peromyscus eremicus
AGAGTTGTGTTTTCATGTAAGGCGAGCTAGCATTTGTTTCCCAGTCCTAAATGGAGTTGAATCACATGCAGTTTTCTGGTCCTACGAGCAAGGGTTGTTTTCTGGTAAGAAGAGTCACTATTGCGCTGCCATTGCCATACACAGGACAAATTGCACTGGCGTCTGTTCCCAGCAAGTACAGTGTATTGGACTGAAGAGGATCTACTGTTCTTGTCAGGTTCCTAAGCAGACTTGAACTAGATATGGCCGTGTGTGTAGGAAGCACAGTTTTTTTGTTCTGAGCAAGCTCACTGTTCGGAACACATAGGAAACACAGTAGAGTAGAAGAGTGCTCTTTTCTCAAAAGCAGAGTGTGTTTCATGTAAGGCGAGCTAGCATTTGTTTCCCAGTCCTAAAAGGAATTGAATCACATGCAGTTTCTGGTCCTACGAGCAAGGGTTTTTTTCTGTTAAGAAGAGTCACTATTGCGCTGCCATTGCCATACACAGTCCAAATAGCACTTGCGTCTGTTCCCCGCAAGTACAGTGTATTGGACTGAAGAGGATCTACTGTTCTTGTCAGGTTCCTAAGCAGAATTGAACTAGATATGGCCGTGTGTGTAGGAAGCACAGTTCTTTTGTTCTGAGCAAGCTCACTGTTCGGACACCATAGGAAAAACAGTAGAGTAGAAGAGTGCTCTTTTCTCAAAAGCAGAGTGTGTTTCTTGTAAGGCGAGCTAGCGTTTGTTTCCCAGTCCTAAATGGAGTTGAATCTCATGCAGTTTCTGGTCCTAAGAGCAAGAGTTGTTTTCTGGTAAGGGAAAGTCACTACTGCGCTCCCCTTGTCATACATAGTGCAAATAGCTCTCGCGTCTATTCCCAGCAAGTACAGTGTATCGGACTGAAGAGGAGCTACTGTTCTTGTCAGTTTCCTAAGCAGAGTTGAACTAGATATGGCCCGTGTGTGTAGGAAGCACAGTTCTTATGTTCTGAACAAGCTCACTGTTCTGGCCCTATTGGAAACACAGTAGAGTAGAAGAGTGCTCTTTTCTCAAAAGCAGAGTGTGTTTTTGTAAGCCGAGCTAGCGTTTGTTTCCTAGTCCTAAATGGAGTTGAATCACATGCAGTTTCTGGTCCAATAAGCAAGAGTTGTTTTCTGGTAAGAAGAGTCACTATTGCGCTGCCATTGCCATACACAGGACAAATAGCACTGGCGTCTGTTCCCAGCAAGTACAGTGTATTGGACTGAAGAGGATCTACTGTTCTTGTCAGGTTCCTAAGCAGACTTGAACTAGATATGGCCGTGTGTGTAGGAAGCACAGTTTTTTTGTTCTGAGCAAGCTCACTGTTCGGAACACATAGGAAACACAGTAGAGTAGAAGAGTGCTCTTTTCTCAAAAGCAGAGTGTGTTTCTTGGAAGTTGAGCTAGCGTTTGTTTCTCAGTCCTAAATGGAGTTGAGTCACATGCAGTTTTTTGTCCAACGAGCAAGAGTTATTTTCTAGTAAGACAATTCACTATTGTGCTCCAATGCCATACACAGTGCAAATAGCACTCGCGTCTTTTCCCCGCATGTACAGTGTATTGGACTGAAGAGGAGCTACTGTTCTTGTTTGTTTCCTAAGCAGAGTCTAGTTAGATATGGCCCGTGTGTATAGAAAGCAAAGTTCTTTTGTTCTGAGCAAGCTCACTGTTCGGACCCCATAGGAAACACAGTAGAGTAGAAGAGTGCTCTTTTCTCAAAAGCAGAGTGTGTTTCTTGTAAGGCGAGGTAGCATTTCTTTCCCAGTCCTAAATGGAGTGGAATCACATGCAGTTTCTGGTCCTACGAGCAAGAGTTGTTTTCTGGTAAGGAAAGTCACTATTGTGCTCCCATTGCCATACACAGTGCAAATAGCACTCGCGTCTGTTCCCAGCAAGTACAGTGTATCGGACTGAAGAGGAGCTACTGTTCCTGTCAGTTTCCTAAGCACAGTTGAACTAGTTATGGCCCGTGTGTAGGAAGCACTGTTCTTTTGTTCTGAGCAAGCTCACTGTTCTGGCCCTATTGGAAACACAGTAGAGTAGAAGAGTGCTCTTTTCTCAAAAGCAGAGTGTGTTTTTGTAAGGCGAGCTAGAGTTTGTTTCCTAGTCCTAAATGGAGTTGAATCACATGCAGTTTCTGGTCCAACAAGCAAGAGTTGTTTTCTGGTAAGAAGAGTCACTATTGCGCTGCCATTGCCATACACAGGACAAATAGCACTGGCGTCTGTTCCCAGCAAGTACAGTGTATTGGACTGAAGAGGATCTACTGTTCTTGTCAGGTTCCTAAGCAGACTTGAACTAGATATGGCCGTGTGTGTAGGAAGCACAGTTTTTTTGTTCTGAGCAAGCTCACTGTTCGGAACACATAGGAAACACAGTAGAGTAGAAGAGTGCTCTTTTCTCAAAAGCAGAGTGTGTTTCTTGGAAGTCGAGCTAGCGTTTGTTTCTCAGTCCTAAATGGAGTTGAGTCACATGCAGTTTTTTGTCCAACGAGCAAGAGTTATTTTCTGGTAAGACAAGTCACTATTGTGCTCCAATGCCATACACAGTGCAAATAGCACTCGCGTCTTTTCCCCGCAAGTACAGTGTATTGGACTGAAGAGGAGCTACTGTTCTTGTTTGTTTCCTAAGCAGAGTTTAATTAGATATGGCCCGTGAGTGTAGAAAGCACAGTTCTTTTGTTCTGAGCAAGCTCACTGTTCGGACCCCACAGGAAACACAGTAGAGTAGAAGAGTGCTCTTTTCTCAAAAGCAGAGTTTGTTTCTTGTAAGGCGAGCTAGCATTTCTTTCCCAGTCCTAAATGGAGTTGAATCACATGCAGTTTCTGGTCCTACGAGCAAGAGTTGTTTTCTGGTAAGACGAGTCACTATTGCGCTCCCATTGCCATACACAGTGCAAATAGCACTCGCGTCTGTTCCCAGCAAGTACAGTGTATCGGACTGAAGAGGAGCTACTGTTCTTGTCAGTTTCCTAAGCACAGTTGAACTAGTTATGGCCCGTGTGTAGGAAGCACAGTTCTTTTGTTCTGAGCAAGCTCACTGTTCTGGCCCTATAGGAAACATGGTAGAGTAGAAGAGTGCTCTTTTCTCAAAAGCAGAGTGTGTTTCTTGTAAGGCGAGCTAGCATTTGTTTGCCAGTCCTAAATGGAGTGGAATCACATGCAGTTTCTGGTCCTACGAGCAAGAGTTGTTTTCTGGTAAGGAAAGTCACTATTGCGCTCCCATTGCCATACACAGTGCAAATAGCACATGCATCTGTTCCAGCAATTACAGTGTATTGGACTGAAGATGTGCTACTGTTCTTGTCAGGTTCCTAAGCAGAGTTGAAGTAGATATGGCCCGTGTGTGTAGGAAGCACAGTTCTTATTTTCTGAGCAAGCTCACTGCTCTGGCCCCATAGGAAACACAGTAGAGTAGAAGAGTGCTCTTTTCTCTAAAGCAGAGTGTGTTTCTTGTAAGGCGAGCTAGCATTTGTTTCCCAGTCCTAAATGGAGTTGAGTCACATGCAGTTTTTTGTCCTACGTGCAAGAGTTTTTTTCTGGTAAGACGAGTCACTATTGTGCTCCAATTGCCATACACAGTGCAAATAGCACTCGCGTCTTTTCCCAACAAGTACAGTGTATCGGACTGAAGAGGAGCTACTGTTCTTGTCAGTTTCCTAAGCTGAGTTGAACTAGATATGGCCTGTGTGTGTAGGAAGCACAGTTCTTTTGTTCTAAGCAAGCTCACTGTTCGGAGCCAATAGGAAACACAGTAGAGTAGAAGAGTGCTCTTTTCTCAAAAGCAGAGTGTGTTTCATGTAAGGCGAGCGAGCATTTGTTTCCCAGTCCTAAATGGAGTGGAATCACATGCAGTTTCTGGTCCTACGAGCAAGAGTTGTTTTCTGGTAAGAAGAGTCACTATTGCGCTGCCATTGCCATACACAGGACAAATAGCACTGGCGTCTGTTCCCAGCAAGTATAGTGTATTGGACTGAAGAGGATCTACTGTTCTTGTCAGGTTCCTAAGCAGACTTGAACTAGATATGGCCATGTGTGTAGGAAGCACAGTTTTTTTGTTCTGAGCAAGCTCACTGTTCGGAACACATAGGAAACACAGTAGAGTAGAAGAGTGCTCTTTTCTCAAAAGCAGAGTGTGTTTTTGTAAGGCGAGCTATCGTTTGTTTCCTAGTCCTAAATGGAGTTGAATCACATGCAGTTTCTGGTCCTACGAACAAGAGGTTTTTTCTGGTAAGGAAAGTCACTATTGCGCTCCCATTGCCCTACACAAGGCAAATAGCACTAGCGTCTTTTCCCAGCAAGTACAGTGTATTGGACTGAATAGGAGCTACTGTTCTTGTCAGTTCCCTAAGCAGAGTTGAACTAGATATGGCCCGTGTGTGTAGGAAGTACAGTTCTTTTTTTCTGAGCAAGCTCACTGTTCTGGCCCTATAGGAAACACAGTAGAGTAGAAGAGTGCTCTTTTCTCGAAAGCAGAGTGTGTTTCTTGTAAAGCGAGCTAGAGTTTGTTTCCCAGTCCTAAATGGAGTGGAATTACATGCAGTTTCTGGTCCTACGAGCAAGAGTTGTTTTCTGGTAAGAAGAGTCACTATTGCGCTGCCATTGCCATACACAGGACAAATAGCACTGGCGTCTGTTCCCAGCAAGTATAGTGTATTGGACTGAAGAGGATCTACTGTTCTTGTCAGGTTCCTAAGCAGACTTGAACTAGATATGGCCATGTGTGTAGGAAGCACAGTTTTTTTGTTCTGAGCAAGCTCACTGTTCGGAACACATAGGAAACACAGTAGAGTAGAAGAGTGCTCTTTTCTCAAAAGCAGAATGTGTTTCTTGGAAGTTGAGCTAGCGTTTGTTTCCCAGTCCTAAATGGAGTTGAGTCACATGCATTTTTTTGTCCTACGAGCAAGAGTTGTTTTCTGGTAAGACAAGTCACTATTGTGCTCCAATGCCATACACAGTGCAAATAGCACTCGCGTCTGTTCCCTGCAACTAGAGTGTATTGGACTGAAGAGGATCTACTGTTCTTGTCAGGTTCCTAAGCAGAATTGAACTAGATATGGCCGTGTGTGTAGGAAGCACAGTTCTTTTGTTCTGAGCAAGCTCACTGTTCGGAAACCATAAGAAACAAAGTAGAGTAGAAGAGTGCTCTTTTCTCAAAAGCAGAGTGTGTTTCATGTAAGGCGAGCGAGCATTTGTTTCCCAGTCCTAAATGGAGTGGAATCACATGCAGTTTCTCGTCCTACGAGAAAGGGTTGTTTTCTGGTAAGAAGAGTCACTATTGCGTTGCCATTGCCATACACAGCACAAATAGCACTGGCGTCTGTTCCCAGCAAGTACAGTGTATTGGACTGAAGAGGATCTACTGTTTTTGTCAGGTTCCTAAGCAGACTTGAACTAGATATGGCCTTGTGTGTAGGAAGCACAGTTTTTTTGTTCTGAGCAAGCTCACTTTTCGGAACACATAGGAAACACAGTAGAGTAGAAGAGTGCTCTTTTCTCAAAAGCAGAGTTTGTTTCTTGGAAGTCGAGCTAGCGTTTGTTTCCCAGTCCTAAATGGAGTTGACTCACATGCAGTTTTTTGTCCTACGAGCAAGAGTTGTTTTCTCGTAAGACAAGTCACTATTGTGCTCCAATTGCCATACACAGTGCAAATAGCACTCGTGTCTGTTCCCGGCAAGTACAGTGTATTGGACTGAAGAGGAGCTACTGTTCTTGTTTGTTTCCTAAGCAGAGTTGAACTAGATATGGCCCGTGTGTGTAGGAAGCACAGTTCTTTTTTTCTGAGCAAGCTCACTGTTCGGACCCCATAGGAAACACAGTAGAATAGAAGAGTGCTCTTTTCTCAAAAGCAGAGTGTGTTTCATGTAAGGCTAGCTAGCACTTGTTCCCCAGTCCTAAATGGAGTTATTTCACATGCAGTTTCTGGTCCTACGAGCAAGAGTTGTTTTCTGGTAAGGAAAGTCACTATTGCGCTCCCATTGACATACACAGTGCAAATAGCACTCGCGTCTGTTGCCAGCAAGTACAGTGTATCGGACTGAAGAGGAGCTACTGTTCTTGTCAGTTTCACAAGCAGAGTTGAACTAGTTATGGGCCGTATGTAGGAAGCACAATTCTTTTGTTTTGAGCAAGCTCACTGTTCTGGCCCTAAAGGAAACACAGTAGAGTAGAAGAGTGCTCTTTTCTCTAAAGTAGAGTGTGTTTCTTGTAAGGCGAGCTAGCGTTTGTTTCCCAGTCCTAAATGGAGTTGAATCACATGCAGTTTCTAGTCCTAAGAGCAATAGTTGTTTTTTGGTAAGAAGAGTCACTATTGCGCTGCCATTGCCATACACAGGACAAATAGCACTGGCGTCTGTTCCCAGCAAGTACAGTGTATTGGACTGAAGAGGATCTACTGTTCTTGTCAGGTTCCTAAGCAGACTTGAACTAGATATGTCCGTGTGTGTAGGAAGCACAGTTCTTTTGTTCTGAGCAAGCTCACTGTTCGGACACCATAGGAAACCCAGTAGAGTAGAAGAGTGCTCTTTTCTCAAAAGCAGAGTGTGTTCTTGTAAGGCGAGCTAGCGTTTGTTTCCCAGTCCTAAATGGAGTTGAATCACATGCAGTTTCTGGTCCTTAGAGCAAGAGTTGCTTTCTGGTAAGGAAATTCACTATTGTGCTCCCCTTGCCATACATAGTGCAAATAGCTCTCGCGTCTGTTCCCAGCAAGTACAGTGTATCAGACTGAAGAGGAGCTACTGTTCTTGTCAGTTTCCTAAGCAGAGTTGAACTAGATATGGCCCGTGTTTGTAGGAAGCACCGTTCTTATGTTCTGAGCAAGCTCACTGTTCTGGCCCTATAGGAAACACAGTAGAGTAGAAGAGTGCTCTTTTCTCAAAAGCAGAGTGTGTTTTTGTAAGGCGAGCTATCGTTTGTTTCCTAGTCCTAAATGGAGTTGAATCACATGCAGTTTCTGGTCCTACGAACAAGAGTTTTTTTCTGGTAAGGAAAGTCACTATTGAGCTCCCATTGCCCTACACAAGGCAAATAGCACTAGCGTCTTTTCCCAGCAAGTACAGTGTATTGGACTGAATAGGAGCTACTGTTCTTGTCAGTTCCCTAAGCAGAGTTGAACTAGATATGGCCCGTGTGTGTAGGAAGTACAGTTCTTTTTTTCTGAGCAAGCTCACTGTTCTGGCCCTATAGGAAACACAGTAGAGTAGAAGAGTGCTCTTTTCTCAAAAGCAGAGTGTGTTTCTTGTAAATCGAGCTAGAGTTTGTTTCCCAGTCCTAAATGGAGTGGAATCACATGCAGTTTCTGGTCCTACGAGCAAGAGTTGTTTTCTGGTAAGAAGAGTCACTATTGCGCTGCCATTGCCATACACAGGACAAATAGCACTGGCGTCTGTTCCCAGCAAGTATAGTGTATTGGACTGAAGAGGATCTACTGTTCTTGTCAGGTTCCTAAGCAGACTTGAACTAGATATGGCCATGTGCGTAGGAAGCACAGTTTTTTTGTTCTGAGCAAGCTCACTGTTCGGAACACATAGGAAACACAGTAGAGTAGAAGAGTGCTCTTTTCTGAAAAGCAGAGTGTGTTTCATGTAAGGCGAGCGAGCATTTGTTTCCCAGTCCTAAATGGAGTGGAATCACATGCAGTTTCTCGACCTACGAGCAAGGGTTGTTTTCTGGTAAGAAGAGTCACTATTGCGCTGCCATTGCCATACACAGTGCAAATAGCACATGCGTCTGTTCCCAGCAATTACAGTGTATTGGACTGAAGAGGAGCTACTGTTCTTGTCAGGTTCCTAAGCAGAGTTGAACTAGATATGGCCCGTGTGTGTAGGAAGCACAGTTCTTATGTTCTGAGCAAGCTCACTGCTCTGGCCCCATAGGAAACACAGTAGAGTAGAAGAGTGCTCTTTTCTCTAAAGCAGAGTGTGTTTCTTGTAAGTCGAGCTATCGTTTGTTTCCCAGTCCTAAATGGAGTTGAGTCACATGCAGTTTTTTGTCCTACGAGCAAGAGTTTTTTCTGGTAAGAAGAGTCACTATTGTGCTCCAATTGCCATGCACAGTGCATATAGCACTCGCGTCTGTTCCCAGCAAGTAGAGTGTATCGTACTGAAGAGGAGCTACTGTTCTTGTCAGTTTCCTAAGCAGACTTGAACTAGATATGGCCTTGTGTGTAGGAAGCACAGTTTTTTTGTTCGGAGTAAGCTCACTTTTCGGAACACATAGGAAACACAGTAGAGTAGAAGAGTGCTCTTTTCTCAAAAGCAGAGTGTGTTTCTTGTAAGGCGAGCTAGCGTTTGTTTCCCAGTCCTAAATGGAGTTGAGTCACATGCAGTTTTTTGTCCTACGAGCAAGAGTTGTTTTCTGGTAAGACGAGTCACTATTGCGCTCCCATTGCCATACACAGTGCAAATAGCACTCGCGTCTGTTCCCAGCAAGTACAGTGTATCGGACTGAAGAGGAGCTACTGTTCTTGTCAGTATCCTAAGCACAGTTGAACTAGTTATGGCCCGTGTGTAGGAAGCACAGTTCTTTTGTTCTGAGCAAGCTCACTGTTCTGGCCCTATAGGAAACACAGTAGAGTAGAAGAGTGCTCTTTTCTCAAAAGCAGAGTGTGTTTCTTGTAAGGCGAGCTAGCATTTGTTTGCCAGTCCTAAATGGAGTGGAATCACATGCAGTTTCTGGTCCTACGAGCAAGAGTTGTTTTCTGGTAAGGAAAGTCACTATTGCGCTCCCATTGCCATACACAGTGCAAATAGCACATGCATCTGTTCCCAGCAATTACAGTGTATTGGACTGAAGATGTGCTACTGTTCTTGTCAGGTTCCTAAGCAGAGTTGAAGTAGATATGGCCCGTGTGTGTAGGAAGCACAGTTCTTATGTTCTGAGCAAGCTCACTGCTCTGGCCCCATAGGAAACACAGTAGAGTAGAAGAGTGCTCTTTTCTCTAAAGCAGAGTGTGTTTCTTGTAAGGCGAGCTAGCATTTGTTTCCCAGTCCTAAATGGAGTTGAGTCACATGCAGTTTTTTGTCCTACGAGCAAGAGTTTTTTTCTGGTAAGACGAGTCACTATTGTGCTCCAATTGCCATACACAGTGCAAATAGCACTCGCGTCTGTTCCCAACAAGTACAGTGTATCGGACTGAAGAGGAGCTACTGTTCTTGTCAGTTTCCTAAGCAGAGTTGAACTAGATATGGCCTGTGTGTGTAGGAAGCACAGTTCTTTTGTTCTAAGCAAGCTCACTGTTCGGAGCCAATAGGAAACACAGTAGAGTAGAAGAGTGCTCTTTTCTCAAAAGCAGAGTGTGTTTCATGTAAGGCGAGCGAGCATTTGTTTCCCAGTCCTAAATGGAGTGGAATCACATGCAGTTTCTCGTCCTACGAGCAAGAGTTGTTTTCTGGTAAGAAGAGTCACTATTGCGCTGCCATTGCCATACACAGGACAAATAGCACTGGCGTCTGTTCCCAGCAAGTATAGAGTATTGGACTGAAGAGGATCTACTGTTCTTGTCAGGTTCCTAAGCAGACTTGAACTAGATATGGCCATGTGTGTAGGAAGCACAGTTTTTTTGTTCTGAGCAAGCTCACTGTTCGGAACACATAGGAAACACAGTAGAGTAGAAGAGTGCTCTTTTCTCAAAAGCAGAGTGTGTTTTTGCAAGGCGAGCTATCGTTTGTTTCCTAGTCCTAAATGGAGTTGAATCACATGCAGTTTCTGGTCCTACGAACAAGAGTTTTTTTCTGGTAAGGAATGTCACTATTGCGCTCCCATTGCCCTACACAAGGCAAATAGCACTAGCGTCTTTTCCCAGCAAGTACAGTGTATTGGACTGAATAGGAGCTACTGTTCTTGTCAGTTCCCTAAGCAGAGTTGAACTAGATATGGCCCGTGTGTGTAGGAAGTACAGTTCTTTTTTTCTGAGCAAGCTCACTGTTCTGGCCCTATAGGAAACACAGTAGAGTAGAAGAGTGCTCTTTTCTCAAAAGCAGAGTGTGTTTCTTGTAAAGCGAGCTAGAGTTTGTTTCCCAGTCCTAAATGGAGTGGAATCACATGCAGTTTCTGGTCCTACGAGCAAGAGTTGTTTTCTGGTAAGAAGAGTCACTATTGCGCTGCCATTGCCATACACAGGACAAATAGCACTGGCGTCTGTTCCCAGCAAGTATAGTGTATTGGACTGAAGAGGATCTACTGTTCTTGTCAGGTTCCTAAGCAGACTTGAACTAGATATGGCCATGTGTGTAGGAAGCACAGTTTTTTTGTTCTGAGCAAGCTCACTGTTCGGAACACATAGGAAACACAGTAGAGTAGAAGAGTGCTCTTTTCTCAAAAGCAGAATGTGTTTCTTGGAAGTTGAGCTAGCGTTTGTTTCCCAGTCCTAAATGGAGTTGAGTCACATGCATTTTTTTGTCCTACGAGCAAGAGTTGTTTTCTGGTAAGACAAGTCACTATTGTGCTCCAATGCCATACACAGTGCAAATAGCACTCGCGTCTGTTCCCTGCAAGTACAGTGTATTGGACTGAAGAGGATCTACTGTTCTTGTCAGGTTCCTAAGCAGAATTGAACTAGATATGGCCGTGTGTGTAGGAAGCACAGTTCTTTTGTTCTGAGCAAGCTCACTGTTCTGGCCCTATAGGAAACACAGTAGAGTAGAAGAGTGCTCTTTTCTCTAAAGCAGAGTGTGTTTCTTGTAAGGCCAGCTAACGTTTGTTTCCCAGTCTTAAATGGAGTTGAATCACATGCAGTTTCTAGTCCTAAGAGCAAGAGTTGTTTTATGGTAAGAAGAGTCACTATTGCGCTGCCATTGCCATACACAGGACAAAGAGCACTGGGGTCTGTTCCTAGCAAGTACAGTGTATTGGACTGAAGAGGATCTACTGTTCTTGTCAGGTTCCTAAGCAGACTTGAACTAGATATGGCCGTGTGTGTAGGAAGCACAGTTCTTTTGTTCTGAGCAAGCTCACTGTTCGGACACCATAGGAAACACAGTAGAGTAGAAGAGTGCTCTTTTCTCAAAAGCAGAGTGTGTTCTTGTAAGGCGAGCTAGCGTTTGTTTCCCAGTCTTAAATGGAGTTGAATCACATGCAGTTTCTGGTCTAAGAGCAAGAGTTGTTTTCTGGTAAGGAAAGTCACTATTGCGCTCCCCTTGCCATACATAGTGCAAATAGCTCTCGCGTCTGTTCCCAGCAAGTACAGTGTATCGGACTGAAGAGGAGCTACTGTTCTTGTCAGTTTCCTAAGCAGAGTTCAACTAGATATGGCCCGTGTGTGTAGGAGGCACAGTTCTTTTGTTCTGAGCAAGCTCACTGTTCTTGCTCTATAGGAAAAAAAGTAGAGTAGAAGAGTGCTCTTTTCTCAAAAGCAGAGTGTGTTTTTGTAAGGCGAGCTAGGGTTTGTTTCCTAGTCCTAAATGGAGTTGATTCACAAGCAGTCTCTGATCCTACGAACAAGAGTTTTTTTCTGGTAAGGAAAGTCACTATTGCGCTCCCATTGCCCTACACAAGGCAAATAGCACTCGCGTCTTTTCCCAGCAAGTACAGTGTATTGGACTGAATAGGAGGTACTGTTCTTGTCAGTTTCCTAGGCAGAGTTGAACTAGACATGGTCCGTGTGTGTAGGAATCACAGGTCTTTTGTTCTGAACAAGCTCACTGTTTGGACCACATAGGAAACACAGTAGAGTAGAAGAGTGCCATTTTCTCTAAAGCAGAGTGTGTTTCTTGTAAGGCGAGCTAGCGTTTGTTTCCCAGTCCTAAATGGAGTGGAATCACATGCAGTTTCTGGTCCTAGGAGCAAGAGTTGTTTTCTGGTAAGGAAATCACAATTGCGCTCCCATTGCCATACACAGTGCAAATAGCCCTCCCGTCTGTTCCCAGCAAGTACATTGTATTGGACCGAAGAGGAGCTACTGTTCTTCTCAGTTTCCTAAGCAGAGTTGAACTAGATATGGCCCGTGTGTGTAGGAAGTACAGTTCTTTTTTTCTGAGCAACCTCACTGTTCTGGCCCTATAGGAAACACAGTAGAGTAGAAGAGTGCTCTTTTCTCAAAAGCAGAGTGTGTTTCTTGTAAAGCGAGCTAGAGTTTATTTCCCAGTCCTAAATGGAGTTGAATCCCATGCAGTTTCTGGTCCTACGAGCAAGAGTTGTTTTCTGGTAAGAAGAGTCACTATTGCGCTGCCATTGCCATACACAGGACAAATAGCACTGGCGTCTCTTCCCAGCAAGTACAGTGTATTGGACTGAAGAGGATCAACTGTTCTTTTCAGGTTCCTAAGCAGACTTAAACTAGATATGGCCGTGTGTGTAGGAAGCACAGTTTTTTTGTTTTGAGCAAGCTCACTTTTCGGAACACCTAGGAAACACAGTAGAGTAGAAGAGTGCTCTTTTCTCAAAAGCAGAGTGTGTTTCATGTAAGGCGAGCTAGCATTTGTTTCCCAGTCCTAAATGGAGTTGAATCTCATGCAGTTTCTGGTCTTACGAGCAAGAGTTGTTTTCTGGTAAGGAAAGTCACTATTGAGCTCCCATTGACATACACAGTGCAAATAGCACTCGCGTCTGTTCCCAGCAAGTACAGTGTATCGGACTGAAGAGGAGCTACTGTTCTTGTCAGTTTCCTAAGCAGAGTTGAACTAGATATGGCTCGTGAGTTGGAAGCACAGTTCTTTTGTTCTGAGCAAGCTCACTGTTCTGGCCCTATAGGAAACACAGTAGAGTAGAAGAGTGCTCTTTTCTCTAAAGCAGAGTGTGTTTCTTGTAAGGTGAGCTAGCTTTTGTTTCCCAGTCCTAAATGGAGTTGAATCACATGCAGTTTCTGGTCCTACAAGCAAGAGTTGTTTTCTGGTAAGAAGAGTCTCTATTGCGCTGCCATTGCCATACACAGGACACATAGCACTGGCGTCTGTTCCCAGCAAGTACAGTGTATTGGACTGAAGAGGATCTACTGTTCTTGTCAGGTTCCTAAGCAGAATTGAACTAGATATGGCCGTGTGTGTAGGAAGCACAGTTCTTTTGTTCTGAGCAAGCTCACTGTTCGCACCCCATAGGAAACACAGTAGAGTAGAAGAGTGCTCTTTTCTCAAAAGCAGAGTGTGTTTCTTGTAAGGCGAGCTAGCATTTGTTTCCCAGTCCTAAATGGAGTGGAATCACATGTAGTTTCTGCTCCTACGAGCAAGAGTTGTTTTCTGGTAAGGAAAGTCACTATTGCGCTCCCATTGCCATACACAGTGCAAATAGCACATGCATCTGTTCCCAGCAATTACAGTGTATTGGACTGAAGAGGAGCTACTGTTCTTGTCAGGTTCCTAAGCAGAGTTGAAGTAGATATGGCCCGTGTGTGTAGGAAGCACAGTTCTTATGTTCTGAGCAAGCTCACTGCTCTGGCCCCATAGGAAACACAGTAGAGTAGAAGAGTGCTCTTTTCTCTAAAGCAGAGTGTGTTTCTTGTAAGTCGAGCTAGCGTTTGTTTCCCAGTCCTAAATGGAGTTGAGTCACATGCAGTTTTTTGTCCTACGAGCAAGAGTTTTTTCTGGTAAGAAGAGTCACTATTGTGCTCCAATTGCCATGCACAGTGCAAATAGCACTCGCGTCTGTTCCCAGCAAGTAGAGTGTATCGGACTGAAGAGGAGCTACTGTTCTTGTCAGTTTCCTAAGCAGACTTGAACTAGATATGGCCTTGTGTGTAGGAAACACAGTTTTTTTGTTCGGAGCAAGCTCACTTTTCGGAACACATAGGAAACACAGTAGAGTAGAAGAGTGCTCTTTTCTCAAAAGCAGAGTGTGTTTCTTGTAAGGCGAGCTAGCGTTTGTTTCCCAGTCCTAAATGGAGTTGAGTCACATGCAGTTTTTTGTCCTATGAGCAAGAGTTGTTTTCTCGTAAGACAAGTCACTATTGTGCTCCAGTTGCCATACACAGTGCAAATAGCACTCGCGTCTGTTCCCCAAAATTACAGTGTATTGGACTGAAGAGGAGCTACTGCTCTTGTTTGTTTCCAAAGCAGAGTTAAACTAGATAT
>NW_026738494.1:0-14000 GCF_949786415.1 Peromyscus eremicus
AGCTCACTGTTCGGACCCCATAGGAAACACAATAGAGTAGAAGAGTGCTCTTTTCTCAAAAGCAGAGTGTGTTTCTTGTACGGCAAGCTAGCGTTTTTTTCCCAGTCCTAAATGGAGTTGAATCACATGCAGTTTCTGGTCCTACGAGCAAGAGTTGTTTTCTGGTAAGGAAAGTCACTATTGTGCTCCCATTGCCATACAAGTGCAAATAGCACTCGCATCTGTTCCCAGCAAGTACAGTGTATCAGACTGAAGAGGAGCTAGTGTTCTTGTCAGTTTCCTAAGCAGAGTTGAACTAGATATAGCCCGTGTGTGTAGGAAGCACAGTTATAATGTTCTGAGCAAGCTCACTGTTCTGGCCCTGCAGGAAACAGAGTAGAGGAGAAGAGTGCTCTTTTCTCTAAAGCAGAGTGTGTTTCTTGTAAGGCGAGCTCGCGTTTGATTCTCAGTCCTAAATGGAATTGAGTCACATGCATTTTTTGGTCCTACGAGCAAGAGTTGTTTTCTGCTAAGAAGAGTCACTATTGCGACCCAAATGCCATACACAGTGCAAATAGCACTCGTGTCTGTTCCCAGCAAGTACAGTGTATTGGACTGAAGAGGAGCTACTGTTCTTCTCAGTTTCCTAAGCAGAGTTGAACTAGATATGGTCCATGTGTGTAGGAAGCACAGAACTTTTGTTCTGAGCAAGCTCACTGTTTGGACCCCATAGGAAACGCAGTAGAGTAGAAGAGTGCTCTTTTCTAAAAAACAGAGTGTGTTTCTTGTAAGGCGAGCTAGCGTTTGTTTTGTAGTCCTAAATGGAGTTGAATCACATGCAGTTTGTGGTACTACGAGCAAGCGTGGTTTTCTGGTAAGAAGAGTCAATATTGTGCTCCCATTGTCATACACAGGGCAAATAGCACTGGCGTCGGTTCCCAGCATGTACAGTGTATTGGACTGAAGAGAATCTACTGTTCTTGTCAGGTTCCTAAGCAGAATTGAACTAGATATGGCCGTGTGTGTAGGAAGCACAGTTCTTTTGTTCTGAGCAAGCTCACTGTTCGGACTCCATAGGAAACAATATAGAGTAGAAGAGTGCTCTTTTCTCAAAAGCAGATGTGTGTTTATTGTAAGGCGAGCTAGCATTTGTTTCCCAGTCCAAAATGGATTTGAATCACATGCAGTTTCTGGTCCTACGAGCAAGAGTTGTTTTCTGGTAAGGAAAGTCACTATTGCGCTCCCTTTGCCATACACAGTGCTAATAGCACTTGCGTCTGTTCCCAGCAAGTACAGTGTATTGGACAGAAGAGGAGCTACTGTTCTTGTCAGTTTCCAAAGCAGAGTTGAACCAGATATGGCCCGTGTGTGTAGGAAGCACAGTTCTTTTGTTCTGAGCAAACTCACTGTTCGGAACCCATAGGAAATACAGTACAGAAGAAGAGTGCTCTTTTCTCATAAGCAGAGTGTGTTTCTTGTGAGGCGAGATAGCGTTTGTTTCCCAGTACTAAATGGAGTTGAATCCCATGCAGTTTGTGGTCCTACGAGCAAGATTTGTTTTCTGGTAAGAAGAGTCACTATTTTGCTCCCATTGTCATACACAGGGCAAATAGCACTGGTGTCTGTTCCCAGGATGTACAGTGTATTGGACTGAGGAGGATCTACTGTTTTTGTCAGTTTCCTAAGCAGAATTGAACTAGATATGGCCGTGTGTGTAGGAAGCACAGTTCTCTTGTTCTGATCAAGCTCACTGTTCTGGCCCTATAGGAAACACAGTAGAGTAGAAGAGTGCTCTTTTCTGAAAAGCAGATAGTGTTTCTTGTAAGGCGAGCTAGTGTTTGTTTCCCAGTCCTAAATGGAGTTGAATCACATGCAGTTTCTGGTCATACGAGCAAGAGTTGTTTTCTGGTAAGGAAAGTCACTATTGCGCTCCCATTGCCATACATAGTGCAAATAGCACTCGCGTCTGTTCCCAGCATGTACAGTGTATTGGACTGAAAAGTATCTATTGTTCTTGTGAGTTTCCTAAGCAGAATTGAACTAGATATGGCCGTGTGTGTAGGAAGCACAGTTCTTTTGTTCTGAGCAAGCTCATTGTTCGGACCCCATAGGAAACACAGTAGAGCAGAAGAGTGTTCTTTTCTCAAAAGCAGAGTGTGTTTCTTGTAAGGCAAGCTAGCGTTTGTTTCCCAGTCCTAAATGAGTTGAATCACATGCAGTTTTTGGTCCTACCAGCAAGAGTTTTTTTCTGGCATGGAAAGTCACTATTGCGCTCCCTTTGCCATACACAGTGCAAATAGCACTCGCGTCTGTTCCCAGCATGTACAGTGTATTGGACTGAAAAGGATCTATTGTTCTTGTCATTTTCCTAAGAGGAGTTGAACTAGATATGTCCCGTGTGTGTAGGAAACACAGTTCTTTTGTTCTGAGAAACCACACTGTGCAGACACCATAGGAAACACAGTAGAGTAGATGAGTGCTCTTTTCTCAAAATTAGAGTGTGTTTCTTGAAAGGCGAGCTAGTATTTGCTTCCCAGTCAGAAATGGAGTTGAATTCCATGCAGTTTCTGGTTCTCTGAGCAAGAGTTGTTTTCTGGTAAGAAGAGTGACTATTGCACTCCCATTGTCATACACAGGGCAAATAGCACTGGCGTCTGTTCCCAGCATGTACAGTGTATTGGACTGAAGAGAATCTACTGTTCTTGTCAGTTTCCTAAAAGAATTGAACTAGATATGGCCGTGGGTGTAGGAAGCACAGTTCTTTTGTTCTGAGCAAGCTCACTGTTCGGACCCCATAGGAAACACAATGGAGTAGAAGAGTGCTCTTTTCTCAAAAGCAGAGTTTGTTTTTGTAAGGCGAGCTAGCGTTTGTTTCCCAGTTCTAAATGGAGTTGAATCACATGCAATTTTTGGTCCTACGAGCAAGAGTTGTTTTCTGGTAAGAAGAGTCACTATTGTGCTCCCATTGTAATACACAGGGCAAATAGCCCTGGCATCGGTTCCCAGCATGTACAATGTATTGAACTGAAGAGGATCTACTGTTCTTGTCAGGTTCCTAAGCAGAATTGAATTAGATATGGCCGTGTGTGTAGTAAGCACAGTTCTTTTGTTCTGAGCAAGCTCACTGTTCGGACACCATAGGAAACACAGTAGAGTAGAAGAGTGCTCTTTTCTCAAAAGCAGGGTGTGTTTCTTGTAAGGCAAGCTAGAGTTTGTATCCCAGTCCTAAATGGAGTTGAATCCCATGCAGTTTCTTGTCCAATGAGCAAGAGCTGTTTTCTGGTAAGAAGAGTCACTATTGCGCTCCCATTGTCATACACAGGGCAAATAGCACTGGCGTCTGTTCCCAGCAAGTAAAGTGTATGGGACGGAAGAGGATCTACTGTTCTTGTCAGTTTCCTAAGCAGAATTGACCTAGATATGGCGCGTGTGTGTAGGAAGCACAGTTCTTTTGTTCTGAGCAAGCTCACTATTCTGGCCCTATAGGAAACACAGTAGAGTAGAAGAGTGCTCTTTTCTCAAAAGCAGAGTGTGTTTCTTGTAAGGCGAGCTAGCGTTTGTTTCCCAGTCCTAAATGGAGTTGAATCCCATGCAGCTTCTGGTCCTACGAGCAAGAGTTGTTTTCTGGTAAGAAGAGTCACTATTGCACTCCCATTGTCATACACAGGGCAAATAGCACTGGCGTCTGTTCCCAGCATGAACAGTGTATTGGACTGAAGAGGAGCTACTGTTCTTGTCAGTTTCCTAAGCAGAATTGAACTTGATATGGCCATGAGTGTAGGAAGCACAGTTCTTTTGTTCTGAGGAAGCTCACTCTTTTGGCCATATAGGAAACACAGTAGAGTAGAAGAGTGCTCTATTCTCAAAAGCAGAGTGTGCTTCTTGTAAGGCGAGCTAGCGTTTGTTTCCCAGTCCTAAATGGAGTTGAATCACATGCAGTTTCTCGTCCTACGAGCAAGAGTTGTTTTATGGTAAGAAGAGTCACTATTGCGCTCCCATTGACATACACAGGGCAAATAGCACTAGCATCTGTTCCCAGCATGTACAGTGTATTGGACTGAAGAGGAGCTACTGTTCTTGTCAGTTTCCTATGCAGAGTTGAACTAGATATATTCGGTTTGTGTAGGAAGCACAGTTCTTTTGTTCTGAGCAAGCTCACTATTCTGGCCAAACAAAAAACACATTAGACTAGAAGAGTGCTCTTTTCTCAAAAGCAGAGTGTGTTTTTTGTAAGGCGAGCTAGCGTTTGTTTCCCAGTTATAAATGGAGTTGAATCACATGCAGTGTCTGGTCCTACGAGCAAGAGTTGTTTTCTGGTAAGAAGAATCACTATTGCGCTGCCATTATCATACACAGGGCAAATAGCACTGGCGTATGTTCCCAGCATGTACAGTGTATGGGACTGAAGAGGAGCTACTGTTCTTGTCAGTTTCCTAAGCAGAGTTGAACTAGATATATCCCCTGTGTAGGAAGCACAGTTCTTTTTTTCCGAGCAAGCTCACTATTCTGGCCCTATAGGAAAAACAGTAGAGTAGAAGAGTGCTCTTTTCTCAAAAGCAGAGTGTGTTTCTTGTAAGGCGAGCTAGCGTTTGTTTCCCAGTCCTAAATTGAGTTGAATCACATGCAGTTTTTGGTCCCACGAGCTAGAGTTGTTTTCTGGTAAGGAAAGTTACTATTGCGCTCCCATTGACACACAGAGTGCAAAGAGGACTCGCGTCTGTTCCCATCAAGTACAGTGTATTGGACTGAAGAGGAGCTACTGTTCTTGTCAGTTTCCTAAGCAGAGTTGAACTAGATATGGCCCGTGTGTGTAGGAAGCCCAGTTCTTTTGTTCTGAGCAAGCTCACTGTTTTGGCCCTATAGGAAACACAGTAGAGTAGAAGAGTGCTCTTTTCTCAAAAGCAGAGTGTGTTTCTTGTAAGGCGAGCTAGCGTTTGTTTCCCAGTCCTAAATGGAGTTGAATCCCATGCAGTTTTTGGTCCTATCAGCAAGAGTTGTTTTCTGGTAAGGAAAGTCACTATTGCGCTCCCTTTGCCATACACAGTGCAAATAGCACTCGTGTCTGTTTCCAGCAAGTACAGTGTATTGGACTGAAGAGGAGCTACTGTTCTTGTCAGTTTCCTAAGCAGAGTTGAACTAGATATGGCCCGTGTGTAAGAAACACAGTTCTTTTGTTCTGAGCAAGCTCACTGTTCGGACCCATAGGAAAAACAGTAGAGTAGAAGAGTGCTCTTTTCTCAAAAGCAGAGTGTGTTTCTTGTAAGGCGCGCTAGCGTTTGTTTCCCAGTCCTAAATGGAGTTGAATCACATGCAGTTTCTGGTCCTATGAGCAAGAGTTGTTTTCTGGTAAGGAAAGTCATTATTGCGCTCCCATTGCCATACATAGTGCAAATAGCACTCGCGTCTGTTCCCAGCAAGTACAGTGTATTGGACTGAAGAGGAGCTACTGTTCTCGTCAGTTTCCTAAGCAGAGTTGAACTAGATATGGCCCGTGTGTGTAGGAAGCACAGTTCTTTTGTTCTGAGCAAGCTCACTGTTCGGACAACATAGGAAACACTGTAGATTAGAAGAGTGCCCTTTTCTCAAAAGCAAAGTGTGTTTCTTGAAAGGCAAGCTAGCGTTTGTTTCCCAGTCAGAAATGGAATTGAATCCCGTTCAGTTTCTGGTCCTACGAGCAAGAGTTTTTTTCTGGTAATAAGAGTCACTATTGCGCTCCCATTGTCATACACAGGGCAAATAGCACTGGTGTCTGTTCCCAGCATGTGCAGTGTATTTGATTGAAGAGGGTATACTGTTCTTGTCAGTTTCCTAAGCTGAATTGTACTAGATATGGCCGTGTGTGTAGGAAGCACACTTCTTTTGTTCTGTGCAAGCTTACTGTTCTGCCCCTATAGGAAACTCAGTAGAGTAGAAGAGTGCTCTTTTCTCTAAAGCAGAGTGTGTTTCTTGTAAGGCGAGCTAGTATTTATTTCCCAGTTCTAAATGGAGTTGAATCACATGCAGTTTTTGTTCCTATGAGGAAGAGTTGTTTTCTGGTAAGACGAGTCACTATTGTGCTCCAATTGCCCTACACAGTGCAAATAGCACTCGCGTCTGTTCCCAGCAAGTACAGTGTATTGGACTGAAGAAGATCTACTGTTCTTGTCAGTTTCCTAAGCAGTGTTGAACTAGATATGGCCGTGTGTGTAGGAAGCACAGTTCTTTTGTTCTGAGCAAGCTCACTGTTTGGTCCCCATAGGAAACACAGTAGAGTTAAAGAGTTCTCTTTTCTCAAAAGCAGGGTGTGTTTCATGTGAGGCGAGCTAGCATTTGTTGCCCAGTCCTAAATGGAGTTGAATTACATGCAGTTTCTGGTCCTACGAGCAAGAATTGTTTTCTAGTAAGGAAAGTCACAATTGCGCTCCCATTGCCATACACAGTGCAAATAGCACTCGCGTCTGTTCCCAGCAAGTACAGTGTATCGGACTGAAGAGGAGCTACTGTTTTTGTCAGTTTCCTAAGCAGAATTGAACTAGGTATGGCCGCGTGTGTAGGAAGCACAGTTCTTTTGTTCAGAGCAAGCTCACTGTTCGGACCCCATAGGAAACACAATAGAGTAGAAGAGTGCTCTTTTCTCAAAAGCAGAGTGTGTTTCTTGTACGGCAAGCTAGCGTTTTTTTCCCAGTCCTAAATGGAGTTGAATCACATGCAGATTCTGGTCCTACGAGCAAGAGTTGTTTTCTGGTAAGGAAAGTCACTATTGTGCTCCCATTGCCATACAAGTGCAAATAGCACTCGCATCTGTTCCCAGCAAGTACAGTGTATCAGACTGAAGAGGAGCTAGTGTTCTTGTCAGTTTCCTAAGCAGAGTTGAACTAGATATAGCCCGTGTGTGTAGGAAGCACAGTTATAATGTTCTGAGCAAGCTCACTGTTCTGGCCCTGCAGGAAACAGAGTAGAGGAGAAGAGTGCTCTTTTCTCTAAAGCAGAGTGTGTTTCTTGTAAGGCGAGCTCGCGTTTGATTCTCAGTCCTAAATGGAATTGAGTCACATGCAGTTTTTGGTCCTACGAGCAAGAGTTGTTTTCTACTAAGAAGAGTCACTATTGCGACCCAAATGCCATACACAGTGCAAATAGCACTCGCGTCTGTTCCCAGCAAGTACAGTGTATTGGACTGAAGAGGAGCTACTGTTCTTCTCAGTTTCCTAAGCAGAGTTGAACTAGATATGGTCCATGTGTGTAGGAAGCACAGAACTTTTGTTCTGAGCAAGCTCACTGTTTGGACCCCATAGGAAACGCAGTAGAGTAGAAGAGTGCTCTTTTCTAAAAAACAGAGTGTGTTTCTTGTAAGGCGAGCTAGCGTTTGTTTTGTAGTCCTAAATGGAGTTGAATCACATGCAGTTTGTGGTACTACGAGCAAGCGTGGTTTTCTGGTAAGAAGAGTCAATATTGTGCTCCCATTGTCATACACAGGGCAAATAGCACTGGCGTCGGTTCCCAGCATGTACAGTGTATTGGACTGAAGAGAATCTACTGTTCTTGTCAGGTTCCTAAGCAGAATTGAACTAGATATGGCCGTGTGTGTAGGAAGCACAGTTCTTTTGTTCTGAGCAAGCTCACTGTTCGGACTCCATAGGAAACAATATAGAGTAGAAGAGTGCTCTTTTCTCAAAAGCAGATGTGTGTTTATTGTAAGGCGAGCTAGCATTTGTTTCCCAGTCCAAAATGGATTTGAATCACATGCAGTTTCTGGTCCTACGAGCAAGAGTTGTTTTCTGGTAAGGAAAGTCACTATTGCGCTCCCTTTGCCATACACAGTGCTAATAGCACTTGCGTCTGTTCCCAGCAAGTACAGTGTATTGGACTGAAGAGGAGCTACTGTTCTTGTCAGTTTCCTAAGCAGAGTTGAACCAGATATGGCCCGTGTGTGTAGGAAGCACAGTTCTTTTGTTCTGAGCAAACTCACTGTTCGGAACCCATAGGAAATACAGTACAGAAGAAGAGTGCTCTTTTCTCATAAGCAGAGTGTGTTTCTTGTGAGGCGAGATAGCGTTTGTTTCCCAGTACTAAATGGAGTTGAATCCCATGCAGTTTGTGGTCCTACGAGCAAGATTTGTTTTCTGGTAAGAAGAGTCACTATTTTGCTCCCATTGTCATACACAGGGCAAATAGCACTGGTGTCTGTTCCCAGGATGTACAGTGTATTGGACTGAGGAGGATCTACTGTTTTTGTCAGTTTCCTAAGCAGAATTGAACTAGACATGGCCGTGTGTGTAGGAAGCACAGTTCTCTTGTTCTGATCAAGCTCACTGTTCTGGCCCTATAGGAAACACAGTAGAGTAGAAGAGTGCTCTTTTCTGAAAAGCAGATAGTGTTTCTTGTAAGGCGAGCTAGTGTTTGTTTCCCAGTCCTAAATGGAGTTGAATCACATGCAGTTTCTGGTCATACGAGCAAGAGTTGTTTTCTGGTAAGGAAAGTCACTATTGCGCTCCCATTGCCATACATAGTGCAAATAGCACTCGCGTCTGTTCCCAGCATGTACAGTGTATTGGACTGAAAAGTATCTATTGTTCTTGTGAGTTTCCTAAGCAGAATTGAACTAGATATGGCCGTGTATATAGGAAGCACAGTTCTTTTGTTCTGAGCAAGCTCTCTGTTCTGGCCCTACAGGAAACACAGTAGAGTAGAAGAGTGCTCTTTTCTCAAAAGCAGAGTGTGTTTCTTGTAATGCGAGCTAGCGTTTGTTTCCCAGTCCTAAATGGAGTTGAACCACATGCAGTTTTTGGTCCTACCAGCAAGAGTTGTTTTCTGGTAAGAAGAGTCACTATTGTGCTCCCATTGCCATATACAGTTCAAATAGCACTCGCATCTGTTCCCAGCAAGTACAGTGTATTGGACTGAAGAGGAGCTACTGTTCATGTCAGTTTCCTAAGCAGAGTTGAACTAGATATGGCCCCTGTGTGTAGGAAGCACAGTTCTTTTGTTCTGAGCAAGCTCACTGTTCGGACCCCATAGGAAACACAGTAGAGTAGAAGAGTGCTCTTTTCTCAAAAGCAGAGTGTGTTTCATGTAAGGCAAGCTAGCATTTGTTTCCCAGTCCTAAATGGAGTTGAATCACATGCAGTTTCTGGTCCTACGAGCAAGAGTTGTTTTCTGGTAGGAAAGTCACTATTGCGCTCCCATTGCAATACACAGTACAAATAGCACTCGCGTCGGTTCCCAGCAAGTACAGTGTATTGGACTGAAGAGGAGCGACTGTTCTTGTCAGTTTTCTAAGCAGAGTTGAACTAGATACAGCTCGTGTGTGTAGGAAGCACAGTTCTTTTGTTCTGAGCAAGCTCTCTATTCGGACCCCATAGGAAACACAGTAGAGAAGAAGAGTGCTCTTTTCTCAAAAGCAGAGTGTGTTTCTTATAAGGCGAGCAAGCATTTATTTCCCAGTTTTGAATGGAGTTGAATAACATGCTGTTTCTGGTCCTACGAGCAAGAGTTGTTTTCTGGTAAGGAAAGTCACTATTGTGCTCCCATTGCCATACATAGTGCAAATAGCACTCGCGTCTGTTCCCAGCATGTACAGTGTATTGGACTGAAAAGGATCTATAGTTCTTGTCAGTTTCCTAAGCAGAATTGAACTAGATATGGCCGTGTATGTAGGAAGCACAGTTCTTTTGTTCTGAGTAAGCTCTCTGTTCTGGCCCTATAGGAAACACAGTAGAGTACAAGAGTGCTCTTTTCCCAAAAGCAGAGTGTGTTTCTGTAAGGCGAGCTAGCGTTTGTTTCCCAGTCCTAAATGGAGTTGAATCACATGCAGTTTTTGGTCCTACCAGCAAGAGTTGTTTTCTGGTAAGGAAAGTCACTATTGTGCTCCCTTTGCCATACACAGTACAAATAGCACTCGTGTCTGTTTCCAGCAAGTACAGTGTATTGGACTGAAGAGGAGCTACTGTTCTTGTCAGTTTCCTAAGCAGAGTTGAACTAGATATGGCCCGTGTGTGTAGGAAGCACAGTTCTTTTGTTCTGAGCAAGCTCATTGTTCGGACCCCATAGGAAACACAGTAGAGCAGAAGAGTGTTCTTTTCTCAAAAGCAGAGTGTGTTTCTTGTAAGGCAAGCTAGCGTTTGTTTCCCAGTCCTAAATGAGTTGAATCACATGCAGTTTTTGGTCCTACCAGCAAGAGTTTTTTTCTGGCATGGAAAGTCACTATTGCGCTCCCTTTGCCATACACAGTGCAAATAGCACTCGAGTCTGTTCCCAGCATGTACAGTGTATTGGACTGAAAAGGATCTATTGTTCTTGTCATTTTCCTAAGAGGAGTTGAACTAGATATGTCCCGTGTGTGTAGGAAACACAGTTCTTTTGTTCTGAGAAACCACACTGTGCAGACACCATAGGAAACACAGTAGAGTAGATGAGTGCTCTTTTCTCAAAATTAGAGTGTGTTTCTTGAAAGGCGAGCTAGTATTTGCTTCACAGTCAGAAATGGAGTTGAATTCCATGCAGTTTCTGGTTCTCTGAGCAAGAGTTGTTTTCTGGTAAGAAGAGTGACTATTGCACTCCCATTGTCATACACAGGGCAAATAGCACTGGCGTCTGTTCCCAGCATGTACAGTGTATTGGACTGAAGAGAATCTACTGTTCTTGTCAGTTTCCTAAAAGAATTGAACTAGATATGGCCGTGGGTGTAGGAAGCACAGTTCTTTTGTTCTGAGCAAGCTCACTGTTCGGACCCCATAGGAAACACAATGGAGTAGAAGTGTGCTCTTTTCTCAAAAGCAGAGTTTGTTTTTGTAAGGCGAGCTAGCGTTTGTTTCCCAGTTCTAAATGGAGTTGAATCACATGCAATTTTTGGTCCTACGAGCAAGAGTTGTTTTCTGGGAAGAAGAGTCACTATTGTGCTCCCATTGTAATACACAGGGCAAATAGCCCTGGCATCGGTTCCCAGCATGTACAATGTATTGAACTGAAGAGGATCTACTGTTCTTGTCAGGTTCCTAAGCAGAATTGAATTAGATATGGCCGTGTGTGTAGTAAGCACAGTTCTTTTGTTCTGAGCAAGCTCACTGTTCGGACCCCATAGGAAACACAGTAGAGTAGATGAGTGCTCTTTTCTCAAAAGCAGAGTGTGTTTCTTGAAAGGCGAGCTAGTATTTGCTTCCCAGTCCTAAATGGAGTTGAGTCACATGCACTTTGTGGTCCTAAGAGCAAGAGTTTTTTTCTGGTAAGAAGTGTCACTATTGCGCTCCCATTGCCATACACACTGCAAATAGCACTGGCGTCTGTTTCCAGCAAGTACAGTGTATTGGACTGAAGAGGAGCTACTGTTCTTGTTAGTTTCCTAAGCAGAGTTGAACTAGATATGGCCCGTGTGTGTAGGAAGCACAGTTCTTTTGTTCTGAGCAAGCTCACTGTTCAGACCCCATAGGAAACACAGTAGAGTAGAAGAGTGCTCTTTTCTCAAAAGCAGAGTGTGTTTCTTGTAAGGCGAGCTAGCGTTTGTTTCCCAGTCCTAAATGGAGTTGAGTCACATGCAGTTTTTGGTCCCACGAGCAAGAGTAGTTTTCTGGTAAGAAGAGTCACTATTGGGCTCCCATTGCCATACACAGTACAAATAGCACTCGCGTCTGTTCCCAGCATGTACAGTGTATTGGACTGAAAAGGATCTATTGTTCTTGTCAGTTTCCTCAGCAGAATTGAACTAGATATGGCCATGTATGTGGGAAGCACAGTTATTTTGTTCTGAGCAAGCTCTCTGTTTTGGCCCTATAGGAAACACAGTAGAGTGGAAGAGTGCTCTTTTCTCAAAAGCAGAGTGTGTTTCTTGTAAGGTGAGCTAGCGTTTGTTTCCCAGTTCTAAATGGAGTTGAATCACATGCAGTTTCTGGTCCTACGAGCAAGAGTTGTTTTCTGGTAAGGAAAGTCACTATTGCGCTCCCATTGCCATACACATTTCAAATAGCACTTGCGTCTGTTCCCAGCAAGTACAGTGTATTGGACTGAAGTGGAGCTACTGTTCTTGTCAGTTTCCTAAGCAGAGTTGAACCAGATATGGCCCGTGTGTGTAGGAAGCACAGTTCTTTTGTTCTGAGCAAGCTCACTGTTCTGGCCCTATAGGAAACACAGTAGAATAGAAGAGTGCTCTTTTCTCAAAAGCAGAGTGTGTTTCTTGTAAGGCGAGCTACCATTTGTTTCCCAGTCCTAAATGGAGTTGAATCACATGCAGTTTCTGGTCGTATGAGCAAGAGTTGTTTTCTGGTAAGAAGAGTCACTATTGCGCTCCCATTGTCATACACAGGGCAAACAGCACTGGTGTCTGTTCCCAGCATATACAGTGTATTTTGACTGAAGAGTACATACTGTTCTTGTCAGTTTCCTAAGCAGAATTGAACTAGATATGGCCGTGTGTGTAGGAAGCACAGTTCTTTTCTTCTGAGCAAGCTTTCTGTTCTGGCCCTACAGGAAACACAGTAGAGTAGAAGAGTGCTCTTTCTCAAAAGCAGAATGTGTTTCTTGTAAGGCGAGCTAGTGTTTCTTTCCCAGTCCAAAATGGAGTGTAGTTACATGCTATTTCTGGTTCTATGAGCAAGAGTTGTTTTCTGGTAACAAGAGTCACTATTGCGCTCCCATTGTCATACACAGGGCAAATAGCACTGGTGTCTGTTCCCAGCATATACAGTGTATTTTAACTGAAGACGAGATACTGTTCTTGTCAGTATCCTAAGCAGAATTGAACTAGATATGGCCGTGTGTGTAGGAAGCACACTTCTTTTGTTCTGTGCAAGCTCACTGTTCTGGCCCTATAGGAAACACAGAAGAGTAGAAGAGTGCTCTTTTTTTTCAAATTAGAGTGTGTTTCTTGTAAGGCAAGCTACCGTTTCTTTCCCAGTTCTAAATGAAGTTGAATCACATGCAGTTTTTGGTCCTAAGAGCAAGACTTTTTTTCTGGTAAGGAATGTCACTATTGTGCTCCCATTACCATACACATTGCAAATTGCACTCGCGTGTGTTCCCAGCCTTTACAGAGTATTGGACTTAAGAGGAGCTACTTTTCTTCTCAGATTCCTAAGCAGAGTTGAACCAGATATGGCCTATGTGTGTAGGGAGCACAGTTCTTTTGTTCTGAGCAAGCTCACTGTTCTGGCCCTATAGGAAACACAGTAGAGTAGAAGAGAGCTCTTTTCTCAAAGGCAGAGTGTGTTTCTGGTAAGGCGAGCTACCGTTTGTTTCCCAGTCCTAAATGGAGTTGAATCAAATGCAGTTTCTGTTCCTATGAGCAAGAGTTGTTTTCTGGTAAGAAGAGTCACTATTGCGCTCCCATTATCATACACAGGGCAAATAGCACTGGCGTCTGTTCCCAGCATATACAGTGTATTGGACTGAAGAGGAGCTACTGTTCTTGTCAGTTTCCTAAGCAGAGTTGAACTAGATATAGCCCGTGTGTGTAGGAAGCACAGTTCTTTTGTTCTGAGCAAGCTCACTATTCTGGCCCTATATGAAACACAGTAGAGTAGAAGAGTGCTCTTTTCTCAAAAGCAGAGTGTTTTTCTTGTAAAGCGAGCTAGCGATTGTTTCCCAGTCCTAAATGGAGTTGAACCACATGCAGTTTCTGGTCCTACGAGCAAGAGTTGTTTTCTGGTAAGAAGAGTCACTATTGTGCTCCCATTGTCATACACAGGGCAAATAGCACTGGCGTCTGTTCCCAGCAAGTACAGTGTATGGGACGGAAGAGGATCTACTGTTCTTGTCAGTTTCTTAAGCAGAATTGAACTAGATATGGCCGTGTGTGTAGGAAGCACAGTTCTTTTGTTCTGAGCAAGCTCACAGTTTTGGCCCTATAGGAAACACAGTAGAGTAGAAGAGTGCTCTTTTCTCAAAAGCAGAGTATATTTCTTGTAAGGCGAGCTAGCGTTTGTTTCCCAGTCCTAAATGGGGTTGAATCACATGCAGTTTTTGGTCCTACCAGCTAGAGTTGTTTTCTGGTAAGGAAAGTCACTATTGAGATCCCATTGCCATACATAGTGCAAATAGCACTCGTGTCTGTTCCC
>NW_026738495.1:0-14000 GCF_949786415.1 Peromyscus eremicus
AAGAAACACACTCTGCTTTTGAGAAAAGAGCACTCTTCTACTCTACTGAGTTTCCTATGGGGTCTGAACAGTGAGCTTGCTCAGAACAAAAGAACTGTGCTTCCTACACACACGGGCCATATCTAGTTCAACTCTGCTTTGGAAACTGATGAGAACAGTAGCTCCTCTGCAGTCCAATACACTGTACTTGCTGGGAACAGACGCAAGTGCTATTTGCACTGTGTATGTCAATGGGAGCGCAATAGTGACTATCCTTACGAGAAAACAACTCTTGCTCATAGGACCAAAAACTGCATGTGATTCAACTCCATTTAGGACTGGGAATCAAACGCTAGCTCGCCTTACAAGAAACACACTCTGCTTTTGAGAAAAGAGCACTCTTCTACTCTACTGTGTTTCCTATGGGGTCTGAACAGTGAGCTTGCTCAGAACAAAAGAACTGTGCTTCCTACACACACGGGCCATATCTAGTTCAACTCTGCTTTGGAAACTGATGAGAACAGTAGCTCCTCTTCACTCCAATACACTGTACTTACTGGAAATAGACGCGAGTGCTATTTGCACTGTGTACAGCAATTGGAGCACAATAGTGACACTTCTCACCAGAAAACACCTCTTGCTCTTAGGACCAGAAACTGCATTTGATTCAATCCACTTAGGACTGGGAAACAAACGCTAGCTCGCCTTACAAAAAACACACTCTGCTTTTGAGGAATGAGCACTCTTCTTCCCTATTGTGTTTGCTATAGGGCCAGAACAGTGAGCTTGCTCAGAACAAAAGAACTGTGCTTCCTACACACACGGGCCATATCTAGTTCAATTCTGCTTAGGAAACTGACAAGAACAGTAGATCCTCTTCAGTCCAATACACTGTACTTGCTGAAAACAGACGCCAGTGGTATTTGCACTGTGTATGACAATGGGAGCCCAATAGTGACTTTTTTTTTTTGGTTTTTCAAGACAGGGTTTCTCTGTGTAGCTATGCGCCTTTCCTGGGACTCACTTGGTAGCCCAGGTTGGACTCGAACTCACAGAGATCCACCTGGCTCTGCCTCCCAAGTGCTGGGATTAAAGGCGTGCGCCACCACCGCCCGGCTCAATAGTGACTTTTTTTACCAGAAAAAACTCTTGCTTGTAGGACCAGAAACTGCATGTGATTCAAATTCATTTAGGACTGGGAAGCAAACACTAGCTCGCATCACAAGAAACACACTCGGATTTTGAGAAAAGAGCACTCTTCTACTCTACTGTGTTTCCTATGTGGTCACAACAGTGAGCTTACTCAGAACAAAAGAACTGTGCTTCCTATACACACGGGCCACATCTAGTTCAACTCTGCTTAGGAAACTGAAAAGAACAGTAGCTCCTCTTCAGTCCAATACACTGTACTTGATTGGAACAGACGCAAGTGCTATTTGTACTGTGTATGGCAATGGGAGCGCAATAGTGACTCTTCTTACCAAAAAATAACTCTACTCGTAGGACCAGAAACTGTATGTGATTCAAATTCATTTAGGACTGGGAATCAAAAGCTAGCTGGCCTTACAAGAAACACACTCTGCTTTTGAGAAAAGAGCACTCTTCTACTCTACTGAGTTTCCTATGGGGTCTGAACAGTGAGCTTGCTCAGAACAAAAGAACTGTGCTTCCTACACACACGGGCCATATCTAGTTCAACTCTGCTTTGGAAACTGATGAGAACAGTAGCTCCTCTGCAGTCCAATACACTGTACTTGCTGGGAACAGACGCAAGTGCTATTTGCACTGTGTATGTCAATGGGAGCGCAATAGTGACTATCCTTACGAGAAAACAACTCTTGCTCATAGGACCAAAAACTGCATGTGATTCAACTCCATTTAGGACTGGGAATCAAACGCTAGCTCGCCTTACAAGAAACACACTCTGCTTTTGAGAAAAGAGCACTCTTCTACTCTACTGTGTTTCCTATGGGGTCTGAACAGTGAGCTTGCTCAGAACAAAAGAACTGTGCTTCCTACACACACGGGCCATATCTAGTTCAACTCTGCTTTGGAAACTGATGAGAACAGTAGCTCCTCTTCACTCCAATACACTGTACTTACTGGAAATAGACGCGAGTGCTATTTGCACTGTGTACAGCAATTGGAGCACAATAGTGACACTTCTCACCAGAAAACACCTCTTGCTCTTAGGACCAGAAACTGCATTTGATTCAATCCACTTAGGACTGGGAAACAAACGCTAGCTCGCCTTACAAAAAACACACTCTGCTTTTGAGGAATGAGCACTCTTCTTCCCTATTGTGTTTGCTATAGGGCCAGAACAGTGAGCTTGCTCAGAACAAAAGAACTGTGCTTCCTACACACACGGGCCATATCTAGTTCAATTCTGCTTAGGAAACTGACAAGAACAGTAGATCCTCTTCAGTCCAATACACTGTACTTGCTGAAAACAGACGCCAGTGGTATTTGCACTGTGTATGACAATGGGAGCCCAATAGTGACTTTTTTTTTTTGGTTTTTCAAGACAGGGTTTCTCTGTGTAGCTATGCGCCTTTCCTGGGACTCACTTGGTAGCCCAGGTTGGACTCGAACTCACAGAGATCCACCTGGCTCTGCCTCCCAAGTGCTGGGATTAAAGGCGTGCGCCACCACCGCCCGGCTCAATAGTGACTTTTTTTACCAGAAAAAACTCTTGCTTGTAGGACCAGAAACTGCATGTGATTCAAATTCATTTAGGACTGGGAAGCAAACACTAGCTCGCATCACAAGAAACACACTCGGATTTTGAGAAAAGAGCACTCTTCTACTCTACTGTGTTTCCTATGTGGTCACAACAGTGAGCTTACTCAGAACAAAAGAACTGTGCTTCCTATACACACGGGCCACATCTAGTTCAACTCTGCTTAGGAAACTGAAAAGAACAGTAGCTCCTCTTCAGTCCAATACACTGTACTTGATTGGAACAGACGCAAGTGCTATTTGTACTGTGTATGGCAATGGGAGCGCAATAGTGACTCTTCTTACCAAAAAATAACTCTACTCGTAGGACCAGAAAATGCATGTGATTCAAATTCATTTGGGACTGGGAAACAAAAGCTAGCTCGCCTTACAAGAAACACACTCTGCTTTTGAGAAAAGAGCACTCTTCTTCTCTACTATGTGTCCTATGGGTTCCGAACAGTGAGCTTGCTCAGAACAAAAGAACTGTGCTTCCTACACACACGGGCCACATCTAGTTCAACTCTGCTTAGGAAACTGACAAGAACAGTAGCTCCTCTTCAGTCCAATACACTGTACTTGCTGGGAACAGATGCGAGTGCTATTTGTACTGTGTTTGGCAATGGGAGTGCAATAGTGACTTTCCTTACCAGAAAACAACTCTTGCGCGTAGGACCAAAAACTGCATGTGATTCAACTCCATTTAGAACTGGGAAACAAACGCTATCTTGCCTTACAAGAAACACACTCTGCTTTTGAGAAAAGAGCACTCTTCTACTCTACTGTGTTTCCTATAGGGCCAGAACAGTGAGCTTGCTGAGAACAAAAGAACTGTACTTCCTACACACAAGGGCCATATCTAGTTCTACTCTGCTTAGGAAACTGACGAGAACAGTAGCATTTCTTCAGTCCAATACACTGTACTTGCTGGGAATAGATGCCAGTGCTATTTGCACGGTGTACGGCAATGGGAGCACAATAGTGACTCTTCTTACCAGAAAACAACTCTTGCTCTTAGTACCAGTAACTGCATGTGATTCAACTCCACTTAGGACTGGGAAACAAACGCTAGCTCGCCTTACAAGAAACACACTCTGCTTTTGAGAAAAGGGCACTCTTCTACTCTACTGTGTTTCCTATGGGGTCCGAACAGTGAGCTTGCTCAGAACAAAAGAACTGTGCTTCCTATACACACGGGCCATATCTAGTTCAACTCTGCTTAGGAAACTGAAAAGAACAGTAGATCCCCTTCAGTCCAAAGCACTGTACTTGCTGGGAACAGACGCCAGTGCTATTTGCACTGTGTATGGCATTGGGAGCGCAATAGTGACTCTTTTTACCAGAAAACAACTCTTGCTCCTAAGACCAGAAACTGCATGGGATTCAACTCCATTTAGGACTGGGAAACAAACGCTAGCTTGCCTTACAGGAAACACACTCTGCTTTTGAGAAAAGATGACTCTTCTACTCTACTATGTTTCCTACAGGGCCAGAAAAGTGAGCTTGCTCAGAACAAATGAAATGTGCTTCATACACACACGGGCCATATCTAGTTCAACTCTGCTTAGGAACCTGACAAGAACAGTAGATCCTCTTCAGTCCAATACTCTGTACATGCTGGGAACAAATGCCAGTGCTATTTGCCCTGTGTATGACAATGGGAGCACAATAGTGACTCTTCTTACCAAAAAATAACTCTACTCGTAGGACCAGAAACTGCATGTGATTCAAATTCATTTAGGACTGGGAATCAAAAGCTAGCTCGCCTTACAAGAAACACACTCTGCATTTGAGAAAAGAGCACTCTTCTTCTCTACTCTATTTCCTATGGGGTCCGAACAGTGAGCTTGCTCAGAACAAAAGAAATGTACTTTCAGCCCGCATGGCCATATCTAGTTCAATTCTGCTTAGGAAACTGACCAGAAGAGTAGATCCTCTTCAGTGCAATACACTGTACATGCTGGGAGAAGAAGCCAGTGCTATTTGCCCTGTGTATGACAATGGGAGCACAGTAGTGACTCTTCTTACCAGAAAACATCTCTTGCTCGTAGGATCAGAAACTGCATGTGATTCAACTCCATTTAGAACTTGGAAACAAACACTAGCTCGCCTTACAAGAAACACACTCTGCTTTTCATAAAAGAGCACTCTGCTACTCTACTGTGTTTCCTATAGTGCCAGAACAGTGAGCTTGCTCAGAACGAAAGAACTGTGCTTTCTACACACACGGGCTATATCTAGTTCAACTCTGCATAGGAAACTGACAAGAACAGTAGATCCTCTTCAGTCCAATACACTGTACATGCTGGGAAAAGATGCCAGTGCTATTTGCCCTGTGTATGACAATGCAAGCGCAATACTGACTCTTCTTACCAGAAAAAAACTCTTGCTTGTAGAACCAGAAAGTGCATGTGATTCAACTCCATTTAAGTCTGGGAAGCAAACGCTATCTTGCCTTACAAGAAACACACTCTGCTTTTGAGAAAAGAGCACTCTTCTACTCTACTGTGTTTCCTATAGGGCCAGAACAGTGAGCTTGCTCAGAACAAAAGAACTGTGCTTCCTACACACATGGCCGTATCTAGTTCAATTCTGCTTAGGAAACTGACAAGAACAGTAGATCCTCTTCAGTCCAATACACTGTACATGCTGGCAACAGACGCCAGTGCTATTTGCCCTGTGTATGACAATGGGAGGGCAATAGTGACTCTTCTTACCAGAAAACAACTCTTGCGCGTAGGACCAGAACCTGCATGTGATTCAACTCCATTTAGGACTGGGAAACAAATGCCAGCTCGCCTTACAAGAAACACACTCTGCTTTTGAGAAAAGAGTATTTTTCTACTCTACTGTGTTTCCTATGGGGTCCAAACAGTGAGCTTTCTCAGAACAAAAGAACTGTGCTTCCTAAACACACGGGCCATATCTAGTTGAACTCTGATTAGGAAACTGACAAGAATAGTAGCACCTCTTCATTCCAATACACTGTACTTGAAGGGAACAGAATCGAGAGCTATTTGCACTGTGTATGGCAATGGGAGCACAATAGTGACTCTTCTTACCAGAAAACAACTCTTGCTCGTAGGACCAAAAACTGCATGTCATTCAATCCTTTTAGGACTGGGAAACAAACATTAGCTCGCCTTACAAGAAACACACTCTGCTTTTGAGAAAAGAGCACTCTTCTACTCTACTGTGTTTTCTGTAGGGCCGGAAAGTGAGCTTGCTCAGAACAAAAGAACTGTGCTTCCTGTACACACGGGCCATATCTAGTTCAACTCTGCTTAGGAAACTGACAAGAATTGTAGCTCCTCTTCATTCCAATACACTGTAATTGATTGGAACAGACGCAAGAGTTATTTGTACTGTGTATGGCAATGGGAGCGCAATAGTGACTCTACTTACCAAAAAATAACTCTACTCGTAGGACTGGAATCTGCATGTGATTCAAACTCATTTAGGACTGGGAAACAAAAGCTAGCTCGCCTTACAAGAAACACACTCTGCTTTTGAGAAAAGAGCACTCTTCTTCTCTACTATGTGTCCTATGGGTTCCGAACAGGGAGCTTGCTCAGAACAAAAGAACTGTGCTTCCTACGCACACGGGCCATGTCTAGTTCAACTCTGCTTAGGAAACTGACAAGAACAGTAGCTCCTCTTCAGTCCAATACACTGTACTTGCTGGGAACAGATGCGAGTGCTATTTGCACTGTGTTTGGCAATGGGAGCGCAATAGTGACTTTCTTTACCAGAAAACAACTCTTGTGCTTAGGACCAAAAACTGCATGTGATTCAACTCCATTTAGGAGTGGGAAACAAACGCTAGCTCGCCCTCCAAGAAACACACTCTGCTTTTGAGAAAAGAGCACTCTTCTACTCTACTGTGTTTCCTATGGGTCCGAACAGTGAGCTTGCTCAGAACAAATGAACTGTGCTTCCTACACACACGGGCCATATCTAGCTCAAGTCTGCTTAGGAAACCTACAAGAACAGTAGCTCCTCTTCAATCAAATACATTGTACTTGCTGAGAGCAGACACGAGAGCTATTTGCACTGTGTATGGCAATGAGAGCACAATAGTGACTCTTCTTACCAGAAAACAACTCTTGCTCTTAGGACCAGAAACTGCATGTGATTCAACTCAATTTAGATCTGGGAAACAAACGCTAGCTCGCCTTACAAGAAACACACTCTGCTTTTGAGAAAAGAGCACTCTTCTACTCTACTGTGTTTTCTATGGGGTCCGAACAGTGAGCTTGCTGAGAACAAAGAACGGTGCTTCCTACACACACGGGCCATATCTAGTTCAACTCTGCTTAGGAAACTGACAAGAACAGTAGCTCCTCTTCAGTCCAATACACTGTACTTGCTGGGAACAGACGTGAGGGCTATTTGCATTGTGTATGGCAAAGGAAGCTCAATTGTGACTCTTCTAACCAGAAAACAACTCTTGCTCGTAGGACCAGAAACTGCATGTGTATTTCAACTCCTTTTAGGACTGGGAAACAAACGGGAGCTCGCCTTACAAAAAACACACTCTGCTTTTGAGAAAAGAGCACTCTTCTCTCTACTGTGTTTCCTATGGGGTTCGAACAGTGAGCTTGCTCAGAACAAAAGAACTGTGCTTCCTACACACACGGGCCTTATCTAGTTCAACTCTGCTTTGGAAACTGACAGGAACAGTAGCTCCTCTTCAGACCAATACACTGTCCTTGCTGGAAACTGACGCGAGTGTTATTTGTACTATGTATGGCAATGGGAGCGCAATAGTGACTCTTCTTACCAGAAAATAACTCTTGCTCGTAGGACCAGAAACTGCATGTGATTTAACTCCATTTAGGACTGGGAAACAAACGCTAGCTCGCCTTACAAGAAACACACTCTGCTTTTGAGAAAAATGCACTCTTCTAATCTACTGTGTTTCCTATGGGGTTCCAAATGTGAGCTTGCTCAGAACAAAAGAACTGTGCTTCCTACACACACGGGCCATATCTAGTTAAACTCTGCTTAGGAAACTGACAAGAACAGTAGATCCTCTTCAGTCCAATACGCTGTACAACCTGGGTACAGACGCCAGTGCTATTTGCACTGTGTATGGCAATGGGAGCGCAATAGTGACTCTTTTTACCAGAAAACAACTCTTGCTCGTAGGACCAGAAACTGGATGTGATTCAACTCCATTTAGGATTGGGAAAAAAACGCTAGCTGGCCTTACAAGAAACACACTCTGCTTTTGAGAAAAGAGCACTCTTCTACTCTACTGTGTTTCCTATGGGGTCCAAAAAGTGAGCTTGCTCAGAACAAAAGAACTGTGCTTTCTACACACACGGGCCATATCTAGTTCAATTTTCCTTAGGAAACTGACAAGAACAGTAGCTCCTCTTCAGTCCAATACACTGTACTTGCTGGGAACAGATGCGAGTGCTATTTGCACTGTGTATGGCAATGGGAGCGCAATAGTGGCTTTCCTTACAAGAAAACAACTCTTGCTCCTAGGGACGGAAACTGCATGTGATTCAACTCCATTTAGGACTGGGAAACAAACACTAGCTCGCCTTACAAGAAACACACTCTGCTTTTGAGGAAAGAGCACTCTTCTAATCTACTGTGTTTCCTATAGGGCCAGAACAGTGAGCTTGCTGAGTACAAAAGAACTGTGCTTCCTACACACATGGGCCATATCTAGTTCAACTCTGCTTAGGAAACTGACAAGAACAGTAGCTCCTCTTCAGTCCAATACACTGTACTTGCTGGGAACATACGCGAGAGCTATTTGCACTGTGTATGGCAAAGGGAGCGCAATAGTGACTCTTCTTACCAGAAAACAACTCTTGCTCGTAGGACCAGAAACTGCATTTGTATTTCAACTCCATTTAGGACTGGGAAACAAACGCTAGCTCGCCTTACAAGAAACACACTCTGCCTTTGAGAAAAATGCACTCTTCTACTCTACTGTGTTTCCTATGGGGTTCGAAACGTGAGCTTGCTCAGAACAAAAGAACTGTGCTTCCTACACATACGGGCCATATCTTGTTCAATTCTGCTTAGGAAACTGACAAGAACAGTAGAACCTCTTCAATCCAATAGACTGTACATGCTGGGAACAGACGCCAGTGCTATTTGCCCTGTGTGTGACAATGGGAGCACAATAGTGACTCTTCTTACCAGAAAACAACTCTTGCTTGTAGGACCAGAAACTGCATGTGATTCAACACCATTTAGGACTGGGAAACAAACCCTAGCTCGCCTTACAAGAAACACACTCTGCTTTTGAGAAAAGAGCACTCTTCTACTCTACTGTGTTTCCTATGGGGTCCGAACAGTGAGCTTGCTCAGAACAAATGAACTGTGCTTCCTACACACACGGGCCATATCTAGTTCAACTCTGCTTAGGAAACTGACAAGAACAGTAGATCCTCTTAAGTCCAATATGCTGTACATGCTGGGTACAGTCGCCAGTGCTATTTGCACTGTGTATGGCAATGGGAGCACAATAGTGACTCTTCTTACCAGAAAACAACTCTTGTTCGTAGGACCAGAAACTGCATGTGATTCAACTCCATTTAGGACTGGGAAACAAACGCTAGCTCGCCTTACAAGAAACACACTCTGCTCTCGAGAAAAGAGCACTCTTCTACTCTACTTTGTTTCCTATGGTGTCCAAACAGTGAGCTTGCTCACAACAAAGAAACTGTGCTTCCTACAAACACGGGCCATATCTAGTTCAATTCTGCTTAGGAAACTGACAAGAACAGTATCTCCTTTCAGTCCAATACGCTGTACTTGCTGGGAACAGACGCGAGTGGTATTTGCACTGTGTATGGCATTGGGAGCGCAATAGTGACTTTCCTTACCAGAAAACAACTCTTGCTCGTAGGAACGGAAACTGCATGTGATTCAGCTCCATTTATAACTGGGAAACAAACGCTAGCTCGCCTTACAAGAAACACACTTTGCTTTTGATTAAAGAGCACTCTTGTACTCTACTGTGTTTCCTATAGGGCCAGAACATTGAGCTTGCTGAGTACAAAAGAACTGTGCTTCCTACACACATGGGCCATATCTAGTTCAACTCTGCTTAGGAACCTGAAAAGAACAGTAGATCCTCTTCAGTCCAATACACTGTACATGCTGGGAACAGAGGCCAGTGCTATTTGCCCTGAGTATGACAATGGGAGCACAATAGTGACTCTTATTAAAAGAAAAAACTCTTGCTCGTAGGACCAGAAACTGCATGTGATTCAACTCCATTTAGGACTGGGAAACAAACGCTAGCTCGCCTTACAAGAAACACACTCTGCTTTTGAGAAAAGAGCACTCTTCTACTCTACTGTGTTTCCTATGGGGTCCAAACAGTGAGCTTGCTCCGAACAAAAGAACTGTGCTTCCTACACACATGGGCCATATCTAGTTCAATTCTGCTTAGGAAACAGACAAGAACAGTAGCTCCTCCTCAGGCCAATACACTGTACTTGCTGGGAACAGACGCGAGTGCTATTTGCACTGTGTATGGCAATGGGAGCGCAATAGTGACTTTCCTTACCAGAAAACAACTCTTGCTCGTAGGAACGGAAACTGCATGTGATTCAACTCCATTTAGCACTGCGAAACAAACGCTAGCTCGCCTTACAAAAAACACAGTCTGCTTTTGAGGAAAGAGCACTCTTCTACTCTACTGTGTTTCCTAAAGGGCCAGAACAGTGAGCTTGCTGAGTACAAAAGAACTGTGCTTCCTACACACATGGGCCTTATCTAGTTCAACTCTGCTTAGGAAACTGACAAGAACAGTAGCTCCTCTTCAGTCCAATACACTGTACTTGCTGGGAACAGACGAGAGGACTATATGCACTGTGTATGGCAAAGGAAGCGCAATAGTGACTCTTCTTACCAGAAAACAACTCTTGCTGGTAGGACCAGAAACTTCATGTGTATTTCAACTCCATTTAGGACTGGGAAACAAATGCTAGCTCGCCTTACAAGAAACACACTCTGCCTTTGAGAAAAATGCACTCTTCTACTCTACTGCTTTTCCTATGGGGTTCGAAATGTGAGCTTGCTCAGAACAAAAGAACTGTGGTTCCTACACACACGGGCCATATCTTGTTCAATTCTGCTTAGGAAACTGACAAGAACAGTAGAACCTCTTCAGTCCTATAGAATGTACATGCTGGGAACAGACGCCAGTGCTATTGGTCTTGTGTGTGTCAATGGGAGCGCAATAGTGACTCTTCTTACCAGAAATCAACTCTTGCTCGTATGACAAGAAACTGCATGTGATTCAACTCGATTTAGGACTGAAAAACAAACGCTAGCTCGCCTTACAAGAAACACACTCTGCTTTTGAGAAAAGAGCACTCTTCTACTCTACTGTGTTTCCTATGGGGTCCAAACAGTGAGCTTGCTCAGAACAAAAGAACTGTGCTTCCTACACACACGGGCCATATCTAGTTCAATTCTGCTAAGGAAACTGACAAGAACAGTAGCTCCTCTTCAGTCCAATACACTGTACTTGCTGGGAACAGACACGAGTGCTATTTGCACTGTGTATGGCAATGGGAGCGCAATAGTGACTTTCCTTACCAGAAAACAACTCTTGCTCATAGGAACGGAAACTGCATGTGATTCAACTCCATTTAGGACTGGGAAACAAACGCTAGCTCACCTTACAAGAAACACACTCTGCTTTTGATTAAAGAGCACTTTTCTACTCTACTGTGTTTCCTATAGGGCCAGAAGAGTGAGCTTGCTGAGTACAAAAGAACTGTGCTTCCTACACACATGGGCCATATCTAGTTAAACTCTGCTTAGGAACCTGACAAGAACAGTAGATCCTCTTCAGTCCAATACACTGTACATGCTGGGAAGAGAGGCCAGTGCTATTTGCCCTGAGTATGACAATGGGAGCGCAATAGTGACTCTTATTACCAGAAAAAACTCTTGCTCGTAGGACCAGAAACTGCATGTGATTCAACTCCATTTGGGACTGGGAAACAAACGCTAGCTCGCCTTACAAGAAACACACTCTGCTTTTGAGAAAAGAGCACTCTTCTACTCTACTGTGTTTCCCATAGGGCCAGAAAACTGAGCTTGCTCAGAACAAAAGAACTGTGCTTCCTACACACACGGCCATATCTAGTTCAATTCTGCTTAGGATACTGACAAGAACAGTAGATCCTCTTCAGTCCAATACACTGAACATGCTGGGTACAGACGCCAGTGCTATTTGCACTGTGTATGGCAATGGGAGCGCAATAGTGACTCTTCTTACCAGAAAACAACTCTTGCTTGTAGGACCAGAAACTGCATTTGATTCAACTCCATTTAGGACTGGGAAACAAACGCTAGCTCGCCTTACAAGAAACACACTCTGCTTTTGAGAAAAATGCACTCTTCTAATCTACTGTGTTTCCTATGGGGTTCGAAATGTGAGCTTGCTCAGAACAAAAGAACTGTGCTTCCTACACACACGGGCCATATCTAGTTAAACTCTGCTTAGGAAACTGACAAGAACAGTAGATCCTCTTCAGTCCAATACGCTGTACAACCTGGGTACAGACGCCAGTGCTATTTGCACTGTGTATGGCAATGGGAGCGCAATAGTGACTCTTTTTACCAGAAAACAACTCTTGCTCGTAGGACCAGAAACTGGATGTGATTCAACTCCATTTAGGATTGGGAAAAAAACGCTAGCTGGCCTTACAAGAAACACACTCTGCTTTTGAGAAAAGAGCACTCTTCTACTCTACTGTGTTTCCTATGGGGTCCAAACAGTGAGCTTGCTCAGAACAAAAGAACTGTGCTTTCTACACACACGGGCCATATCTAGTTCAATTTTCCTTAGGAAACTGACAAGAACAGTAGCTCCTCTTCAGTCCAATACACTGTACTTGCTGGGAACAGATGCGAGTGCTATTTGCACTGTGTATGGCAATGGGAGCGCAATAGTGACTTTCCTTACAAGAAAACAACTCTTGCTCCTAGGAACGGAAACTGCATGTGATTCAACTCCATTTAGGACTGGGAAACAAACACTAGCTCGCCTTACAAGAAACACACTCTGCTTTTGAGGAAAGAGCACTCTTCTAATCTACTGTGTTTCCTATAGGGCCAGAACAGTGAGCTTGCTGAGTACAAAAGAACTGTGCTTCCTACACACATGGGCCATATCTAGTTCAACTCTGCTTAGGAAACTGACAAGAACAGTAGCTCCTCTTCAGTCCAATACACTGTACTTGCTGGGAACATACGCGAGAGCTATTTGCACTGTGTATGGCAAAGGGAGCGCAATAGTGACTCTTCTTACCAGAAAACAACTCTTGCTCATAGGACCAGAAACTGCATGTGTATTTCAACTCCATTTAGGACTGGGAAACAAACGCTAGCTCGCCTTACAAGAAACACACTCTGCCTTTGAGAAAAATGCACTCTTCTACTCTACTGTGTTTCCTATGGGGTTCGAAACGTGAGCTTGCTCAGAACAAAAGAACTGTGCTTCCTACACATACGGGCCATATCTTGTTCAATTCTGCTTAGGAAACTGACAAGAACAGTAGAACCTCTTCAATCCAATAGACTGTACATGCTGGGAACAGACGCCAGTGCTATTTGCCCTGTGTGTGACAATGGGAGCACAATAGTGACTCTTCTTACCAGAAAACAACTCTTGCTTGTAGGACCAGAAACTGCATGTGATTCAACACCATTTAGGACTGGGAAACAAACCCTAGCTCGCCTTACAAGAAACACACTCTGCTTTTGAGAAAAGAGCACTCTTCTACTCTACTGTGTTTCCTATGGGGTCCGAACAGTGAGCTTGCTCAGAACAAATGAACTGTGCTTCCTACACACACGGGCCATATCTAGTTCAACTCTGCTTAGGAAACTGACAAGAACAGTAGATCCTCTTAAGTCCAATATGCTGTACATGCTGGGTACAGTCGCCAGTGCTATTTGCACTGTGTATGGCAATGGGAGCGCAATAGTGACTCTTCTTACCAGAAAACAACTCTTGCTCGTAGGACCAGAAACTGCATGTGATTCAACTCCATTTAGGACTGGGAAACAAACGCTAGTTCGCCTTACAAGAAACACACTCTGCTTTCGAGAAAAGAGCACTCTTCTACTCTACTTTGTTTCCTATGGTGTCCAAACAGTGAGCTTGCTCACAACAAAGAAACTGTGCTTCCTACAAACACGGGCCATATCTAGTTCAATTCTGCTTAGGAAACTGACAAGAACAGGATCTCCTCTTCAGTCCAATACACTGTACTTGCTGGGAACAGACGCGAGTGCTATTTGCA
>NW_026738496.1:0-14000 GCF_949786415.1 Peromyscus eremicus
CGCGTCTGTTCCCAGCAAGTACAGTGTATCGGACTGAAGAGGAGCTACTGTTCTTGTCAGTTTCCTAAGCAGAGTTGAACTAGATAAGGCCCGTTCATGTAGCAAGCACAGTTCTTTTGTTCTGAGCAAGATCACTCTTCTGGCCCTATAGGAAACACAGTAGAGTAGAAGAGTGCTCTTTTCTCTAAAGCAGAGTGTGTTTCTTGTAAGGCGAGCTAGCGTTTGTTTCCCAGTCTTAAATGGAGTTGAATCACATGCAGTTTCTGGTCATACGAGCAAGAGTTGTTATCCGGTAAGGAAAGTCACTATTGCGCTCCCATTGCCATACACAGTGCAAATAGCACTCGTGTCGGTTCCCAGCAAGTACAGCAAGTACAGTGTATCGGACTGAAGAGGAGCTACTGTTCTTGTTGAATCACATGCAGTTTCTGGTCCTATGAGCAAGAGTTGTTTTTGGTAAGAAGAGTCACTATTGCGCTGCCATTGCCATACACAGGACAAATAGCACTGTTGTCTGTTTCCAGCAGTACAGTATATTGGACTGCAGAGGAGCTACTGTTCTTGTCAGGTACCTAAGCTGAATTGAACTAAGTATGGCGGTGTGTTAGGAAGCACGGTTTTTTTGTTCTGAGCATGCTCACTGTTCGGACCACATAGGAATCACAGAAGAGTAGAAGATTGCTCTTTTCTCTAAAGCAGAGTGTGTTTCTTTTAAGGCGAGCTGGCGTTTGTTTCCTAGTCCTAAATGGAGTTCAATCACAGGCAGTTTCTGGTCCTACGAGCAAGAGTTGTTTTCTGGTAAGGAAAGTCACTATTGCACTCCCATTGCCATAAACAGTGCAAATAGCATTCGCATCTGTTCCCAGCAAGTACAGTGTATTGAACTGAAGAGGAGCTACTGTTCTTGTCAGTTTCCTAAGCAGAGTTGAACTAGATATGGCTCGTGTGTGTAGGAAGGACAGTTCTTTTGTTCTGAGCAAGCTCACTGTTCTGGCCCTATAGGAAACACAGTAGAGTAGAAGAGTGCTCTTTTCTCTAAAGCAGAGTGTGTTTCTTGTAAGGTGAGCTAGCGTTTGTTTCCCAGTCCTAAATGGAGTTGATTCACATGCAGTTTCTGGCCCTACGAGCAAGAGTTGTTTTCTGGGGAAGAAAGTCACTATTGCACTCCCCCTGACATACACAGTGCAAATAGCACTCGCATCTGTTCCCAGCAAGTACAGTGTATCGGACTGAAGAGGAGCTTCTGTTCTTGTCAGTTTCCTAAGCAGAGTTGAACTAGATATGGCCCGTTCATGTAGGAAGCACAGTTCCTTTGTTCTGAGCAAGCTCACTGTTCGGACCCCATAGGAAACACAGTAGAGTAGAAGAGTGCTCTTTTCTCAAAAGCAGAATGTGTCATGTAAGGCGAGCTAGCATTTGTTTCCCAGTCCTAAATGGAGTTGAATCACATGCAGTTTCTTGTCCTAAGAGCAAGAGTTGTTTTCTGGGGAAGAAAGTCACTATTGCACTCCCATTGCCATACACAGTGCAAATAGCACTCGCATCTGTTCCCAGCAAGTACAGTGTATTGAACTGAAGAGGAGCTACTGTTCTTGTCAGTTTCTTAAGCAGAGTTGAACTAGATATGGCCTGTGTGTGTAGGAAGCACAGTTCTTTTGTTCTGGGCAAGCTCACTGTTCTGGCCCTATAGGAAACACAGTAGAGTCGAAGTGTGCTCTTTTCTCTTAAGCAGAGAGTGTTTCTTGTAAGGCGAGCTAGCGTTTGTTTCCCAGTCCTAAATGGAGTTGAATGACACGCAGTTTCTGGTCCTACGAGCAAGAGTTGTTTTCTGGTAAGAAGAGTCACTATTGCGCTGCCATTGCCATACACAGGACAAATAGCACTGTAGTCTCTTTCCAGCAGTACAGTGTATTGGACTGAAGAGGAGCTACTGTTCTTGTCAGGTACCTAAGCAGAATTGAACTAAGTATGGTGGTGTGTGTAGGAAGCACAGTTTTTTTGTTCTGAGCAAGCTCACTGTTCGGACCTCATAGGAATCACAGAAGAGTAGAAGAGTGCTCTTTTCTCTAAAGCAGAGTGTGTTTCTTGTAAGGCGAGCTGGCGTTTTTTTCCTAGTCCTAAATGGTGTTCAATCACAGGCAGTTTCCGGTCCTATGAGCAAGAGTTGTTTTCTGGTAAGGAAAGTCTCTATTGTGCTCCCATTGCCATACAGAGTGCAAATAGCACTCGCGTCTGTTCCCAGCAAGTACAGTGCATTGGACTGAAGAGGAGCTACTGTTCTTGTCAGTTTTCTAAGCAGAGTTGAACTAGATATGGATCATGTGTGTAGGAAGCACAGTTCTTTTGTTCTGAGCAAGCTCACTTTTCGGACACCATAGGAAACACAGTAGAGTAGAAAAGTGCACTTTTCTCAAAAGCAGAGTGTATTTCATGTAAGGCGAGCTAGCATTTGTTTCTCAGTCCTAAATGGAGTTGATTCATATGCAGTTTCTGGTCCTACGAGCAAGAGTTGTTTTCTGCAAGGAAAGTCACTATTGTGCTCCCATTGCCATCCACAGTCTAAATAGCACTCGCGTCTGTTTCCAGCAAGTACAGTGTATCGGACTGAAGAGGAGCTATTGTTCTTGTCAGTTTCCTAAGCAGAGTTGAACTAGATATGGCCCGTGTGTGTAGAAAGCACAGTTCTTTTGTTCTGAGCAAGCTCACTGTTCTGGCCCTATAGGAAACACAGTAGAGTAGAAGAGTGCTCTTTTCTCTAAAGCAGAGTGTGTTTCTTATAAGGCGAGATAGCCTTTCTTTTCCAGTCCTAAATGGAGTTGAATCACATGCAGTTTCTGGTCCTACGAGCAAGAATTGTTTTATGGTAAGAAGAGTCACTGTTGCGCTGCAATTGCCATACACAGGACAAATAGCACTGGCGTCTGTTCCCAGCAAGTACAGTGTATTGGACTGAAGAGGATCTACTGTTCTTGTCATGTTCCTAAGCAGAATTGAACTAAATATGGCCGTGTGTGTAGGAAGCACAGTTCTTTTGTTCTGAGCAAGCTCACTGTTCGGACCCCGTAGGAAACACAGTAGAGTAGAAGAGTGCTCTTTTCTCAAAAGCAGAGTGTGTTTCTTGTAAGGAGAGCTAGCGTTTGTTTCCCAGTCTTAAATGGAGTTGAATCACATTCAGTTTCTGGTCCTAGGAGCAAGAGTTGTTATCCGGTAAGGAAAGTCACTATTGCGCTCCCATTGCCATACACAGTGCAAATAGCACTGGCGTCTGTTCCCAGCAAGTACAGTGTATCGGACTGAAGAGGAGCTACTGTTCTTGTCAGTTTCCTAAGCAGAGTTGAACTAGATATGGCCCGTTCGTGTAGCAAGCACAGTTCTTTTGTTCTGAGCAAGCTCACTGTTCGGACCCCATAGGAAACACAGTAGAGTAGAAGAGTGCTCTTTTCTCAAAAGCAGAATGTGTTTCATGTAAGGCGAGCTAGCATTTGTTTCCCAGTCCTAAATGGAGTTGAATCACATGCAGTTTCTGGTCCTACGAGCAAGAGTTGTTTTCTGGGGAAGAAAGTCATTATTGCACTCCCATTGCCATACACAGTGCAAATAGCACTCGCATCTGTTCCCTGCAAGTACAGTGTATTGAACTGAAGAGGACCTACTGTTCTTGTCAGTTTCCTAAGCAGAGTTGAACTAGATATGGCCCGTGTGTGTAGGAAGCACAGTTCTTTTGTTCTGAGCAAGCTCACTGTTCAGGCCTATAGGAAACACAGTAGAGTCGAAGTGTGCTCTTTTCTCAAAAGCAGAGAGTGTTTCTTGTAAGGCAAGCTAGCATTTGTTTCCCAGTCCCAAATGGAGTTGAATGACATGCAGTTTCTGGTCCTACGAGCAAGAGTTGTTTTCTGGTAAGAAGAGTCACTATTGCCCTGCCATTGCCATACACAGGACAAATAGCACCGTTGTCTGTTTCCAGCACTACAGTGTATTGGACTGAAGAAGAGCTACTGTTCTTGTCAGGTACCTAAGCAGAATTGAACTAAGTATGGCGGTGTGTGTAGGAAGCACGGTTTTTTTGTTCTGAGCAAGCTCACTGTTCGGACCTCATAGGAATCACAGAAGAGTAGAAGAGTGCTCATTTCTCTAAAGCAGAGTGTGTTTCTTGTAAGCGAGCTGGCGTTTGTTTCCTAGTCCTAAATGGAGTTCAATCACAGGCAGTTTCTGGTCCTACGAGCAAGAATTGTTTCCTGGTAAGGAAAGTCACTATTGCGCTCCCATTGCCATCCACAGTGCAAATAGCACTCGGGTCTGTTCCCAGCAAGTACAGTGTATCGGACTGAAGAGGAGCTACTGTTCTTGTCAGTTTCCTAAGCAGAGTTGAACTAGATATGGCCCGTTTGTGTAGAAAGCACAGTTCTTTTGTTCTGAGCAAGCTCACTGTTCTGGCCCTATAGGAAACACAGTAGAGTAAAAGAGTGCTCTTTTCTCTAAAGCAGAGTGTGTTTCTTGTAAGGCGAGCTAGCCTTTCTTTTCCAGTCCTAAATGGAGTTGAATCACATGCAGTTTCTGGTCCTACGAGCAAGAGTTGTTTTATGGTAAGAAGAGTCACTGTTGCGCTGCAATTGCCATACACAGGACAAATAGCACTGGCGTCTGTTCTCAGCAAGTACAGTGTATTGGACTGAAGAGGATCTACTGTTCTTGTCAGGTTCCTAAGCAGAATTGAACTAAATATGGCCGTGTGTGTAGGAAGCACAGTTCTTTTGATCTGAGCAATCTCACTGTTCGGACCCCATAGGAAACACAGTAGAGTAGAAGAGTGCTCTTTTCTCAAAAGCAGAGTGTGTTTCATGTAAGGCTTGCTAGCGTTTGTTTCAAAGTCCTAAACGGAGTTGAATCACATGCAGTTTCTGGTCCTACGAGCAAGAGTTGTTTTCTGCTAAGAAGAGTCACTATTGCTCTCCCATTGCCATACACAGTGCAAATAGCACTCGCGTCTGTTCCCAGCAAGTACAGTGTATCGGACTGAAGAACAGCTACTGTTCTTGTTAGTTTCCTAAGCAGAGTTGAACTAGATATGGTCGGTGTGTGTAGGAAGCACAGTTCTTTTGTTCTGAGCAAGCTCTCTGTTCTGGCCCTATAGGAAACACAGTAGAGTAGAAGAGTGCTCTTTTATCAAAAGCAGAGTGTGTTTCTTGTAAGGCCAGCTAGCGTTTGTTTCCCAGTCCTAAATAGAGTTGAATCACATGCAGTTTCTGGTCCTACGAGCAAGAGTTGTTTCATGGTAAGAAGAGTCACTATTGTGCTCCCATTGCCATACACCGGACAAATAGCACTGGCGTCTGTTCGCAGCAAGTACAGTGTATTGGACTGAAGAGGAGCTACTGTTCTTGTCAGGTTCTTAGGCAGAATTGAACTAGATATGGCCTGTTCGTGTAGGAAGCACAGTTCTTTTGTTCTGAGCAAGCTCACTGTTCGGACCCCATAGGAAACACAGTAGAGTAGAAGAGTGCTCTTTTCTCAAAAGCAGAGTGTGTTTCTTGTAAGGCAAGCTAGCGTTTGTTTCCCAGTCCTAAATGGAGTTGAATCCCATGCAGTTTCTGGTCCTACGAGCAAGAGTTGTTTTCTGGTAATAAGAGTCAATATTGCGCTGCCATTGCCATACACAGGACAAATAGCACTGGCATCTGTTCCCAGCAAGTACAGTGCATTGGACTGAAGAGGATCTACTGTTCTTGTCATGTTTGTAAGCAGAATTGAACTAGATATGGCCGTGTGTTTAGGAAGCACAGTTCTTTTGTTCTGAGCAAGTTCACTGTTCGGACTTCTTAATAAACAAAGTAGAGTAGATGAGTGCTCTTTTCTCTAAAGCAGAGTGTGTTTCTTGTAAGGCGAGCTAGTGTTTGTTTCACAGTCCTAAATGGAGTTGAATCACATGCAGTTTCTGGTCCTACGAGCAAGAGTTGTTTTCTGGGGAAGAAAGTCACTATTGCACTCCCATTGCCATACACAGTGCAAATAGCACTCGCATCTGTTCCCAGCAAGTACATTGTATGGGACTGAAGAGGAGCTACTGTTCTTGTCAGTTTCCTAAGCAGAGTTGAACTAGATATGGCCCGTTGGTGTAGGAAGCACAGTTCCTTTGTGCTGAGCAATCTCACTGTTCGGACCCCATAGGAAACACAGTAGAGTAGAAGAGTGCTCTTTTCTCAAAAGCAGAATGTGTTTCATGTAAGGCGAGCTAGCATTTGTTTCCCAGTCCTAAATGGAGTTGAATCACATGCAGTTTCTGGTCCTACGAGCAAGAGTTGTTTTCTGGGGAAGAAAGTCACTATTGCACTCCCTTTGCCATACACAGTGCAAATAGCACTCGCATCTGTTCCCAGCAAGTACAGTGTATTGAACTGAAGAGGAGCTACTGTTCTTGTCAGTTTCTTAAGCAGAGTTGAACTAGACATGGCCCGTGTGTGTAGGAAGCACAGTTCTTTCGTTCTGGGCATGCTCACTGTTCTGGCCCTATAGGAAACACTGTAGAGTCGAAGTGTGCTCTTTTCTCTAAAGCAGAGAGTGTTTCTTGTAAGGCGAGCTAGCGTTTGTTTCCCAGTCCTAAATGGAGTTGAATGACATGCAGTTTCTGGTCCACGAGCAAGAGTTGTTTTCTGGTAAGAAGAGTCACTATTGCGCTGCCATTGCCATACACAGGACAAATAGCACTGTAGTCTCTTTCCAGCAGTACAGTGTATTGGACTGAAGAGGAGCTACTGTTCTTGTCAGGTACCTAAGCAGAATTGAACTAAGTATGGTGGTGTGTGTAGGAAGCACAGTTTTTTTGTTCTGAGCAAGGTCACTGTTCGGACCTCATAGGAATCACAGAAGAGTAGAAGAGTGCTCTTCTCTCTAAAGCAGAGTGTGTTTCTTGTAAGGCGAGCTGGCGTTTGTTTCCTAGTCCTAAATGGAGTTCAATCACATGCAGTTTCCGGTCCTATGAGCAAGAGTTGTTTTCTGGTAAGGAAAGTCACTATTGTGCTCCCATTGCCATACACAGTGCAAATAGCACTCACGTATGTTCCCAGCAAGTACAGTGTATTGGACTGAAGAGGAGCAACTGTTCTTGTCAGTTTTCTAAGCAGAGTTGAACTAGATATGGACCATGTGTGTAGGAAGCACAGTTCTTTTGTTCTGAGCAAGCTCACTGTTCGGACACCATAGGAAACACAGTAGAGTAGAAGAGTGCTCTTTTCTCAAAAGCAGAGTATATTTCATGTAAGGCGAGGTAGCATTTGTTTCTCAGTCCTAAATGGAGTTGAATCATATGCAGTTTCTGGTCCCACGAGCAAGACTTCTTTTCTGGTAAGGAAAGTCACTATTGCGCTCCCATTGCCATCCACAGTGCAAATAGCACTCGGGTCTGTTCCCAGCAAGTACAGTGTATCGGACTGAAGAGGAGCTACTGTTCTTGTCAGTTTCCTAAGCAGAGTTGAACTAGATATGGCCCGTGTGTGTAGAAAGCACAGTTCTTTTGTTCTGAGCAAGCTCACTGTTCTGGCCCTATAGGAAACACAGTAGAGTAAAATAGTGCTCTTTTCTCTAAAGCAGAGTGTGTTTCTTGTAAGGCAAGCTAGCCTTTCTTTTCCAGTCCTAAATGGAGTTGAATCACATGCAGTTTCTGGTCCTACGAGCAAGAGTTGTTTTATGGTAAGAAGAGTCACTGTTGCGCTGCAATTGCCATACACAGGACAAATAGCACTGGCGTCTGTTCTCAGCAAGTACAGTGTATTGGACTGAAGAGGATCTACTGTTCTTGTCAGGTTCCTAAGCAGAATTGAACTAAATATGGCCGTGTGTGTAGGAAGCACAGTTCTTTTGTTCTGAGCAAGCTCACTGTTCGGACCCCGTGGGAAACACAGTAGAGTAGAAGAGTGCTCTTTTCTCAAAAGCAGAGTGTGTTTCTTGTAAGGCGAGCTAGCCTTTGTTTCCCAGTCCTAAATGGAGTTGAGTCACATGCAGTTTCTGGTCCTATGAGCAAGAGTTGTTTTCTGGTAAGGAAAGTCACTATTGCGCTCCCATTTCCATACACAGTGCAAATAGCACTCGCGTCTGTTCCCAGCAAGTACAGTGTATCGGACTGAAGAGGAGCTACTGTTCTTGTCAGTTTCCTATGCAGAGTTGAACTATATATGGCCCCTGTGTGTAGGAAGCACAGTTCTTTTGATCTGAGCAATCTCACTGTTCGGACCCCATAGGAAACACAGTAGAGTAGAAGAGTGCTCTTTTCTCAAAAGCAGAGTGTGTTCCATGTAAGGCTTGCTAGCATTTGTTTCCCAGTCCTAAATGGAGTTGAATCACATGCAGTTTCTGGTCCTACGAGCAAGAGTTTTTTTCTGGTAAGGAAAGTCACTATTGCTCTCCCATTGCCATACACAGTGCAAATAGCACTCGCGTCTGTTCCCAGCAAGTGCAGTGTATCGGACTGAAGAGGAGCTACTGTTCTTGTTAGTTTCCTAAGCAGAGTTGAACTAGATATGGTCGGTGTGTGTAGGAAGCACAGTTCTTTTGTTCTAAGCAAGCTCTCTGTTCTGGCCCTATAGGAAACACAGTAGAGTAGAAGAGTGCTCTTTTATCAAAAGCAGAGTGTGTTTCTTGTAAGGCCAGCTAGCGTTTGTTTCCCAGTCCTAAATAGAGTTGAATCACATGCAGTTTCTGGTCCTACGAGCAAGAGTTGTTTCATGGTAAGAAGAGTCACTATTGTGCTCCCATTGCCATACACAGGACAAATAGCACTGGCGTCTGTTCGCAGCAAGTACAGTGTATTGGACTGAAGAGGAGCTACTGTTCTTGTCAGGTTCTTAGGCAGAATTGAACTAGATATGGCCTGTTCGTGTAGGAAGCACAGTTCTTTTGTTCTGAGCAAGCTCACTTTTCGGACCCCATAGGAAACACAGTAGAGTAGAAGAGTGCTCTTTTCTCAAAAGCAGAGTGTGTTTCTTGTAAGGCAAGCTAGCGTTTGTTTCCCAGTCCTAAATGGAGTTGAATCCCATGCAGTTTCTGGTCCTATGAGCAAGAGTTGTTTTCTGGTAATAAGAGTCAATATTGCGCTGCCATTGCCATACACAGGACAAATAGCACTGGCATCTGTTCCCAGCAAGTACAGTGCATTGGACTGAAGAGGATCTACTGTTCTTGTCATGTTTGTAAGCAGAATTGAACTAGATATGGCCGTGTGTTTAGGAAGCACAGTTCTTTTGTTCTGAGCAAGTTCACTGTTCGGACTTCTTAATAAACACAGTAGAGTAGAAGAGTGCTCTTTTCTCTAAAGCAGAGTGTGTTTCTTGTAAGGCGAGCTAGTGTTTGTTTCACAGTCCTAAATGGAGTTGAATCACATGCAGTTTCTGGTCCTATGAGCAAGAGTTGTTTTCTGGTAAGAAGAGTCACTATTGGCTCCCATTGTCATACACAGTGCAAATAGCACTGGCGTCTGTTCCCAGCATGTACAGTGTATTGGACTAAAGAGGATCTACTGTTCTTGTCAGGTTCCAAAGCAGAGTTGAACTAGATATGGCCTTGTGTGTAGGAAGCACACTTCTTTTGTTCTGAGCAAGCTCACTGTTCTGGCCCTGTAGGAAACACAGTAGAGGAGAAGAGTGGTCTTTTCTCAAAAGCAGAGTGTGTTTCTTGTAAGGCGAGCTAGCGTTTGTTTCCCAGTCCTAAATGGAGTTGAATCACATGCAGTTTCTGGTCCTACGAGCAAGAGTTGTTTTCTGGTAAGGAAAGTCACTAATGCGCTTCCATGGTCATACACAGTGCAAATAGCACTCGCGTCTGTTCCCAGCAAGTACAGTGTATTGGACTGAAGAGAATCTACTGTTCTTGTCAGTTTCCTAAGCAGTGTTGAACGAGATATATCCCGTGTGTAGGAAGCACAGTTCATTGTTCTGAGCAATCTCACTGTTTGGACCCCATAGGAAACAGTAGAGTAGAAGAGTGCTCTTTTCTCAAAAGCAGAGTGTGTTTCTTGAAGGCGAGCTAGTATTTGTTTCCCAGACGTAAATGGAGATGAGTCACATGCAGTTTTTTGTCCTACGAGCAAGAGTTGTTTTCTGGTAAGACGAGTCACTATTGTGCTCCAATTGCCATACACAGTGCAAATAGCACTCGCGTCTGTTCCCCGCAAGTACAGTGTATTGGACTGAAGAGGAGCTACTGTTCTTGTCAGTTTCCTAAGCAGAGTTGAACTAGTTATGGCCCTTGTGTGTAGGAAGCACAGTTCTTTTGTTCTGAGCAAGCTCACGGTTCTGGCCCTATAGGAAACACAGTAGAGTAGAAGAGTGCTCTTTTCTCTGAAGCAGAGTGTGTTTCTTATAAGGAGAGCTAGCATTTGTTTCCCAGTCCTAAATGGAGTTGAATCACATGCAGTTTCTGATACTATGAGCAATAGTTGTTTTCTGGTAAGGAAAGTCACTATTGTGCTCCCATTGCCATACACAGTGCAAATAGCACTCACGTCTGTTCCCAGCAAGTATAGTGTATTGGACTGAAGAGGAGCTACTGTTCTTGTCAGTTTCCTAAGCAGATTTGAATTAGTTATGGCCGGTGTGTGTAGGTAGCACAGTTGTTTTGTTCTGAGCAAGCTCACTGTTCAGACCTCATAGGAAACACAGTAGAGTAGATGACTGCTCTTTTCACAAAAGCAGAGTGTGTTTCTTGTAAGGTGAGATAGCATTTGTTTCCAGGTCATAAAAGGAGTGGAAGCACATGCAGTTTCTGGTCCTATGAGCAAGAGTTTTTTTCTGGTAAGGAAAGTCACTATTGCACTCCCTTTGCCATACACAGTGCAAATAGCACTGGCATCTGTTCCCAGCAAGTACAGTGTATTGAACTGAAGAGGAGCTACTGTTCTTTTCAGTTTCCAAAGCAGAGTTGAACTAGATATGGTCCGTGTGTGTAGGAAGCACAGGTTTTTTTTTCTGAGCAAGCTCACTGTTCGGAACACATAGGAAACACAGTAGAATAGAAGAGTGCTCTTTTCTCAAAAGCAGAGGGTGTTTCTTGGAAGGCGAGCTAGCGTTTGTTTCCCAGTCATAAATGGAGTTGAGTCACATGCAGTTTTTTGTCCTACGAGCAAGAGTTGTTTTCTGGTAAGACGAGTAACTATTGTGCTCTAATTGCATACACAGTGCAAATAGCACTCGCATCTGTTCCCCGCAAGTACAGTGTATTGGACTGAAGAGGAGCTACTGTTCTTGTCAGTTTTGTAAGCAGAGTTGAAATAGATATGGCCCGTGTGTGTAGGAAGCACAGTTCTTTTGTTCTGAGCAAGCTCACTGTTTCGACCCCATAGGAAACACAGTAGAGTAGAAGAGGGCCCTTTTCTCAAAAGCAGAGTGTGTTTCTTGTAAGGCGAGCTAGCGTTTGTTTCCCAGTCCTATATGGAGTTGAATCACATGCAGTTTCTGGACCTAGGAGCAAGAATTGTTTTCTGATAAGGAAAGTCACTATTTCGCTCCCATTGTCATACACAGTGCAAATAGCACACGCGTCTATTCCCAGCAAGTACAGTGCTTTGGACTGAAGAGGAACTACTGTTCTTGTCAGGTTTATAAGCAAAATTGAACTAGATATGGCCCGTGTGTGTAGGAAGCACAGTTTTTTTTGTTCTGAGCAAGCTCACTGTTCGGACCCCATAGGAAACACAGTAGAGTAGAAAAGTGCTCTTTTCTCAAAAGCAGAGTGTGTTTCTGGTAAGGCGAGCTAACATTTGTTTCCCAGTCCTAAATGGAGTTGAATCACATGCAGTTTCTGATCCTATGAGCAAGAGTTGTTTTCTGGTAAGGATAGTCACTATTGCACTCCCATTGCCATACACAGTGCAAATAGCACTCCCAGCAAGTATAGTGTATTGGACTGAAGAGGAGCTACTGTTCTTGTCAGTTTCCTAAGCAGAGTTGAACTAGATATGGCCCGTGTGTGTAGGAAGCACAGTTCTTTTTTTCTGAGCAAGCCTACTTTTCGGACCCCATAGGAAACACAGTAGAGTAGAAGAGTGCTCTTTTCTCTAAAGCAGAGTGTGTTTCTTGTAAGGCGAGCTGGCGTTTGTTTCCTAGTCCTAAATGGAGTTCAATAACAGGCAGTTTCCGGTCCTAGGAGCAAGAGTTGTTTTCTGGTAAGGAAAGTCACTATTGTGCACCCATTGCCATACACAGTGCAAATAGCACTCGCGTCTGTTCCCAGCAAGTACAGTGTATTGGACTGAATAGGAACTACTGTTCTTGTCAGTTTCCTAAGAAGAGTTGAACTAGATATGTTCGGTGTGTGTAGGAAGCACAGTTCTTTTGTTCTGAGCAAGCTCACTGTTTGGACCCCATAGGAAACACAGTAGAGAAGAAGAGTGCTCTATTCTCAAAAGCAGAGTGTGTTTCTTGTAAGGAGAGATAGCGTTTGTTTCCCAGTCCTAAATGGAGTTGAATCCCATGCAATTTCTGGTCCTACGAGCAAGAGTTGTTTTCTGGTAAGAAGAGTCAATATTGTGCTGCCATTGCCATTCACAGGACAAATAGCACTGGCGTCGGTTCCCAGCAAGTACAGTGTATTGGACTGAAGAGGATCTACTGTTCTTGTCAGGTTCCTAAGCAGAAATGAACTATATATGGCCGTGTGTGTAGGAAGCACAGTTCTTTTGTTCTGAGCAAGTTCACTGTTCTGGCCCTATAGGAAACACTGTAGAGTAGAAGAGTGCTCTTTTCTCAAAAGCAGAGTGTGTTTCTTGTAAGGCGAGCTAGCGTTTGTTTCTCAGTCCTATATGGAGTTGAATCACATGCAGTTTGTGGACCTATGAGCAAGAATTGTTTTCTGATAAGGAAAGTCACTATTGCGCTCCCATTGCCATACACAGTGCAAATAGCACACGCGTCTGTTTCCAGCAAGTACAGTGTATTGGACTGAAGAGGATCTACTGTTCTTGTCAGGTTCCTAAGCAGACTTGAACTAGACATGGCCGTGTGTGTAGGAAGCACAGTTTTTTTGTTCTGAGCAAGCTTACTGTTCGGAATGCATAGGAAACACAGTAGAGTAGAAGAGTGCTCTTTTCTCAAAAGCAGAGTGTGTTTCTTGGAAGGCGAGCTAGCGATTGTTTCTCAGTCCTAAATGGAGTTGAGTCACATGCAGTATTTTGTCCTACAAGCAAGAGTTGTTTTCTGGTAAGACGAGTCACTATTGTGCTCCAATTGCCATACACAGTGCAAATAGCACTCGCATCTGTTCCCAGAAAGTACAGTGTATTGGACTGAAGAGGAGCTACTGTTCTTGTCAGTTTCCTAAGCAGAATTGAACTAGATATGGCCCGTGTGTGTAGAAAGCACAGTTCTTTTGTTCTGAGCAAGCTCACTGTTCGGACCCCATAGGAAACACAGTAGAGTAGAAGAGTGCTCTTTTCTCAAAAGCAGAATGTGTTTCATGTAGGCGAGCTAGCATTTGTTTCCCAGTCCTAAATGGAGATGAATCACCTGCAGTTTCAGGCCCTACCAGCAAGAGTTGTTTTCTGGTAAGGAAATTCACTATTGTGCTCCCATTGCAATACACAGTACAAATAGCACTCGCGTCTGTTCCCAGCAAGTACAGTGTATCGGACTGAAGAGGAGCTACTGTTCTGGTCAGTTTCCTAAGCAGAGTTGAACTAGATATGGCCCATGTGTAGGAAGCACAGTTCTTTTGTTCTGAGCAAGCTTACTGTTCTGGCCCTATAGGAAACACAGTAGAGTAGAAGAGTGCTTTTTCTCTAAAGCAGAGTGTGTTTCTTGTAAGGCCAGCTACCGTTTGTTTCCCAGTCCTAAATGGAGTTGTATCCCATGCAGTTTCTGGTCCTAGGAGCAAGAGTTGTTTTCTGGTAAGAAGAGTCACTATTGCACTGCCATTGCCATACACAGGACAAATAACACTGGCGTCTGTTCCCAGCAAGTACAGTGTATTGGACTGAACAGGATCTACTGTTCTTGTCAGGTTCCTAAGCAGACTTGAAC